>NC_142929.1:126549768-126602268 GCF_046866305.1 Octopus bimaculoides | reverse complement strand
ATGTGACCATGCCGGTGTAAGGGGAAGAGAGAGAGAGAGTGGTAGAGGGAGAAACAAAGGGAGGAAGTAGAAGAATAGGTGAGCAACGAGAGGAAAAGAGAAAGAGAGGAAGTACGAGGGGGAAAAAAGAGATACGTAGTAGTAAAGAGGAAGAGCGAGAGGGGGAAAAATGATAGAGGAAGAGAAAGAGAAAGAGATAGAGTAGCGTCGGAAAATATGAAGTTACGAAAACTACTTACAAATTGGAGACGCTGCGTTCAGTCATGTAAAAACAAATAGTAAATGAGTATAATATATATATATATATATATATATATATATATATATATATATACATGCATACATACATACACACATACATGCATACATACATACATACATACATACATACATACATACATACATACACAGATAGATAGATACACGCACAAATGCACTCGGATATATATATACAAATACATAAATATATACATATATCTATATACGTATATATACACAGTATATATATATATTTATATATATATATATATATATATATATATATATATATAACTGTGGCCATGCTGGAGCACCGCCTCTAGTCGAGCAAATCGACCCCAGGACTTATACTTTGGAAGCCTAGTACTTATTCTATCGGTCTCTTTTGTCGAACCTCTAAGTTACAGGGACATAAACACACCAGCATCGGTTGTCAAGCGATGTTGGGAGACAAACACAGACACAAACACATACACACACATACATATATATATATATATATATACAGTATATATGTATGCATAAACACGTATATATAAAAATGCACAGTATATATATACATATATACGTATATAAAGTCGTATATATGTGCGCGTGCGAGCGTGCGTGTGTGTATGCTTAAGGCGAAAGAGGGTGTTACAGTAGTATGTGCACATAACTTAAACTGGGTTAAGATGTCACGTGAGTGTTGGTTACAAACAAAGCTCTAAAAGATACGTAGCTAGCCTTTGGTTATAATGTGACTGACTATTTAACAATAGGCATTAGAAGTTTAGAGAAAGTAAAGGGGGAAAAAACCCATACATACTGCCAATGATTTGAAAGAGAATATCAGCAATTAGATTTTACACTTGGACACAAAAAAAAATATAAAAACAAAAACATGTAATGTGATTTATGTCTAAGAATAAGAAAAGAAGAGAGTACAGATAAATCAAGCAATAAAGTATGATGTTTACTCTAGCTTGAGTAAGGAGCATCAGTCTGCAGTTTAAAACAAGGTCAGATGAAGTAGCGCATGAATACTATACAAATTATTGAGATGTTAAAATCCTTAAGACGGTTGTCATTTTAAGGTTGCAGAAATACGTACAATCCCAAAAGGATAGAATTGTCACGAGGACAACAAAAGTGAGTATTGTTGCGAGTGGGATGTATTATGCAAGATCACGAACAGACGATATCGAGACGACATTACTGAAATAGAATAGATTTGGGTTTCTCAAAAATTTATCGTCTATCTCTTATGTTATTATGCATCATAAAAGTTGTGTTTGTAAGGTCAAATGAATTTTAAACTTAACCAAAGTTCGATTGTATGAGCATTATTACATAAATACCCACATCTGTGTTAGATATCTTTGTTCTTTCAATAATATTCTTTTTTCCACGCTTGTATGGGCCGATCGTGTACATACTTGAGGCAGGATCTTGCGACCAGATGCTCTAAGTATCCCCAGCACTTACCTTACAGAACAACCGATTTTGATGTCTTAAAAAAAATATATGTAAATATGTATGTAAATATGTATGTAAATATGTATATATATGCACTCAGATAGGTGCACAATACACTCGCATACGTAAATATGTGTGTTTATGTTTGTTTGTAAAGATGTATGTATATATATATAGCACAAATGATTTGGTTATAGTAATGAAATGTTGGCGCCGCACATTAGCTCACTCCTTCCATCAAATTGACGTTGTCTGAACAGATGTACAGTGTGCCACGCGTCATATGTCGAAGTGACCGCAAGGCAACGTGAGATGAAGTGTTTTGCTCAAGAACACAACGAACCACTCGGTCTTGGAATTGTACTCACGATATAGCGATCGTGAGCGCAACACCCTAAGCTCTAGGTAGGTGGGTATGCGCACCTGAGTGCATGCATGCGTGTCTACACATACATATATGTATGATACACATTTACAAACCGAGTGTTGGCACATCTATTTACTTTCCATCTGTCATATCCTCGATGTTCCTCTGTGAAAATGAGGTGGCGAGTCCGAGAGGTTGTCTATGTCTACTATTACAGTAGATACCTATAACAATAGGCGAAAGCATGATACATTCTACCAAGTCATACTTTATTGCGTGTCTCGAATTATTCGTTCTAACATTCTTAAATATCCGTCTTGCAACAAATCAAAATTTGACGTGTATGGTTACGTAACAACTACACGGTATTATATTACACAGGACAGAAGACGGTGAGTGACAGACTCGCTAGCTCCTCGCAAAATTACTTGATGGCATTTCTTCCACCTCTTTACGTTCTGAGTTCCAATCCTACGAAGATCAGCTTCGCCTTTCATCCTTTCGAGGTCAATAAAATAAAGTACCAGTCACGTACTGGGGTCGATGTAATCGGCTCGTCGTCCCTCTAAAATTTAAATCAATTGTATTACATATGATAACAAACAATGGTTAGAAAAAAATATAAACATTGTGTTGTGTATTGTTTTATAATTCAAGGAAAATCATTATTCTTTGTTATAATTTGTACATTCACATTTACATTGCATTTTTAGGACGATTGCCTTTGTCTTGACATCGGTAAATTTACAGCAGAAAAAAACAAGGTTAATTGTCCATGTTATTACAAAACACTGACCTTTTCTAAATAATAAGGATGACAAGCAGAACACGATTTATCGTAAGATTTTTTTTAAAGTAAAACCAAATTACGTAATTTACAGCAGTAAATTTTGTGAAGCAAAGTAAATTAATTTTTTTACAGATGCTAAGTAGATATACGCGATTTGTGAGGAAAATGTTGAATAGATTAAAAGTCATTTCACATGAATTTAAATAGCTTTTAACTGAGTTAAACACCTTCATTTAATATCTCAGAACATGCAATGCAGCATCATATTCATGTATTGTAAAGGTTCAATTTACATGACCAGTTGCTGAGAGCCAAGTCTACTTACATGTTGAAAATGGCACGACGAGTAATTACAGTAGCGTTTTACTGCAAATTTTCAGCAACTAGCGGATATCCTTCATTTGGTAATAATAGCGAAAAAACCGAATGATATTATGCTGTACGACTTTTTTTTCATACCGTATTTCTCACTTCATTTTATTTTGTTGTCATTGTTGCGGTCGTCGCCAACGTTGTTGTTGATATTATTATATAAGAATTGTTTCGTTAACAATAGAGGTCAAACACCATGGTAGACTACTCAAATAAATAAAATACATACACATTCATAAGCATATATGCATATAATATAAATATACATACATTCAGCGAACATACCGAAACTTCTGAATCACTGTTGCACCAGTTGTAAAAGTATAATAAACAACTCCAGAAAAAGTTTTGAGTGATACTTCGGTTCAATGCTAAATTGTATTTATTGTATCTCAATACAAAAACAACCGTTAATATATGCGAGCTTGTGTTTACGTGCGTGAGTGTGGAGGCACTTGGTCTAGTGGTTAGAGCAGTGGACTCGCAGTCGAGGGATCGCAAGTTTGAATCACAGACCGCGCGATGTTTATGAGCGAAACACCGCAGCTCCGGCAGAAGGTAATGGCGAACTTCTGCTGCCTCTTTTGCCACAACTTTCTCTCACTATTTTCTCCTGCATCTAGCAGCTCACATGCAATGGAGGGGCGTCCCATCCAGGTGGGGAACCTATACGCCAATGAAACCGGGAAACTGGCCCTTATGAGCCAGTTATGGTTCGAGAAGGAACAAACAACAATATATATATATATATATATATATATATATATATATATATATATATATATATATATATATATATATATATATATATATATATATATAAAAATCTTTTTCTTCGCCCTCTTAAAGCCTAGCCAGGCTCATGGGCCCGGTTTACCGGTTTCAATGGCGTATGTGTTCCCCAGCAGGACGGCACGCCAGTCCATCGCAGCGTTACTCATTTTTGCCAGCTGAGTGGACTGGAGCAACGTGAAATAAAATTTTTGCTCAAGAACACAACGCGTCGCCCGGTCCAGGAATCGAAACCACAATCTTACGATCATGATGCTGATACCCTAACCACCAAGCCACGCGCCTCCACACACACACACACACACACACACACACACACACACACATATATATATTCATGCATACATACATACATACATACATACATAAGTGTATATATATTTTATAAATGCAAACACATAAATACATACGTATACAAATTTATTATTTTAATACTCAACAAGTTACGTTGTTTTGCACCCTATGAGTATATTTATTGATATAATAATTTGATAATTTGAAGATAATATATGGCAAACTGTTAAAAGTTTGGATGACTACATCATCATAGCAGCCACTCAGCATACATTTGTACTGGGAAAACTGATGAACAATCTTCAGCAGCGGTTCATCGTGGAAGACTATTTGCACAGTGCTAACTATGACTGCATTTATTTTTTACTTCGGCAATATTTTCAACAAAGGCGACAAATAAACTTGATGTTAATGCTTGAGAAATCTTGACATTTCCGGTGTTTCATTTCTGAAATGCAAGCACCAAATGGTTGCAGCTAATTGCATGTTGTCAATGAGCTCCCCAAAGCATTGTTTACTGAACTGTCTAGCTCATTAATATGCTATCTGAGGGTGTTCAGATTGAGAAGTCTCCATTTACGTGGAAGACGCTAATTTGCCTTTTGAACAGAGGCAACGCTCGCTTTTGTAACAGTCGGGACAAGGCATTAACATCAAGTTTGTCTGTCGTCGTTGTTGTAAATATTGTTAAAGTAAAATATAAATACAGTCAAAGTTTGCATAGTACAAATAGTCTTCCACAATGAACCGGTACTGAAGATGTATTCATCAATTTTCCCAGTACAAAATGTATGTTGAATGGCTGTTATGATTATGTCATTTTCCAAACTTTTAACAATTTGCAGTATACAAACAGGAAACATGTAAAGATCGATTACAAATTACAGCAATTCAAACTGTTCACTAGCAATTCTCAACTTTCAGTGTTTTGCCACGAAACAAAGGACCTTATCTTCAAGATTCAAGCTTTTATCCTGTCGTTTAATCATGTAGTTTATTTGTTTATTGCCCACGGAGGGCTAAACATAGGGGGGACAAACCAGGACAGACAAAGGAATTAAATCGATTACATCGACCCCAGTGTGTAACTGGTACCTATTTAATCGACCCCGAAAAGAAGTCGACCTCGGCGGAATTTGAACTCAGAACGTAGCGGCAGACGAAATACCGCTAAACATTTCGCCCGGTGTGCTAACGATTCTGCCAATTCACCGCTAGCAGTTGTGCCTAAATTGTCTAATCTAATGTCCGCTGTTGAAACCCTCAGATACCACTGGCTTACAGAGAAATTGAGGCAAACACAATAGTTGTTCTAACCTAATTTTGGGGTGCTGATTTCATATACTCTTTTACTTTTTAACTCTTTTACTTGTTTCAGTCATTTGACTGCGGCCATGCTGGAGCACCACCTTTAGTCGAGCAAATCGACGCCAGGACTTATTCTTTGTAAGCTTAGTACTTATTCTATCGGTCTCTTTTGCCGAACCACTAAGTTACGGGGACGTTGGGGGAAGGGACAAACACAGACACACAAACATATACATACATACATACATACATACATACATACATACATACATACATACATACATAATACATACATATATATATATATATATATATATATATATATATATATATATATATATATATATATATATATATATATATATATATTAATAATGATAAAGGAGTTACGACGCAAAAACGTATAAATTCAAATGAACATATTTATCTTCTTCAATATATATTTCAGTATAAAGAATTCATTAAGAGACTTAAATCAAAATTTCTTTACACATCATTCAGGAATAAATATAACATCAGAAAAAATATATTTATTCCTGAATGATGTGTAAAGAAATTTTGATTTAAGTCTCTTAATGAATTCTTTATACTGAAATATATATTGAAGAAGATAAATATGTTCATTTGAATTTATACGTTTTTGCGTCGTAACTCCTTTATTATTATTAATATAACCAAAAGGATCGATTCTTGAAGAGTCTGCATACCTTCACTGTCGTTTTTTTCTGCTATTTTGGTGATGATTTTTTGAGTTAGCTTACCAATTATTTTTGTTGATAGTTAATTTATAATATATTGATATATATATATATATATATATACATATATACGACAGGCTTCTTTCAGTTTCCGTCTACCAAATCCATTCACAAGGTTTTGGTCGGCCCGAGGCTATAGTAGAAGACACGTGCCCAAGGTGCCACGCATGTGGTTGGTAAGCAAGCTGCTTACCACACAGCCACGCCTGTGCCTAAACCAGTTTTCACTCATCACCTCTAGTTTTTGAAATATACATTATTATGATTTTTCGACAATTCACGCAATAATATATATGATCAATTTTTATTTTGTTTTCCAGATTTTTGTGATACATATGATACAAATCTCTACAATGGCTTCAAGCGCGTCAAAACAGCGAGGATGCATCAACAAGGCAAATTCATTCTGCTATGTGTGAAGAGATTTCACGACAATTGCACAGCACCGAATAATTACTTCCCTCCTGAGAACTGCTTGCTTTCATTATTTTTACTGTAAAATTGGAAATTAGGACAAATCCTGGGCCCCATACATCTGTTGTAAACCCTGCTGCAACGGACTAACAGCATGGTTTAACGGCAAGAAAGCACCTTTCAACTTTGGTGTCCCGATGGTCTGGAGAGAGCCACGAGGCCATGCAGATAAATGTTATTTTTGTCTTACAAATATAACAGGTTTCAGTGCTTCTTCTAGAAAAAGATCAAATATCCCAACCTTCCCTCATTTACGATACCTGTTCCCCACTCAGATGATCTCCCTGTCCTTACCCTCACAGCAAATAAAGACCGTCTTCCTTCATTAGACGAAGAAGTGCCTTCAAGGGAAGATTTCGTCAAGTCGATCTCTTCTTAAGGTAATATCTCTTTATTCAGGAGTTAGTGACAATGAGCCCCACTGGATCACGCAGGAAAACTTGAATGACCTTGCCCGTGATTTGTATCTATCTAAGCAGTAGTCAGAGCTTCTGGTATCCCGGTTTAAGCAGTGGAACCTGATCAAGGCAGATGTAAGGATCACCAGTTTCAGGACACGGAACTAAGACTTTGCTTCATTCTTCGACAGGGAAAACAGGTTTTGCTACTGCACAAATGTCTCTGATTCGTTCACCTTCCTTGGTTTCCCACACGACCCCTCAGACTGGCGTCTTTTCAGAGACTCTTCCAAGCGAAGTCTGAAGGCTGTGCTCCTGCACAATGAGAATAAATACCCCAGCATTCCCATTACCAATTCAGTCCATCTGAAGGTGTCGCATGACAATATGGAGCTCCTTTTGAAAGCTGTCAAATACAACCAGTACCAGTGGAGTCTCTGTGGGAACCTCAAGATCATTGGGCTCCTTATGGGTAGGCAAACAGGCTTCACAAAGTATTGTTTCTTTCTCTGTATCTGGGACAGTCGGGGTGTGTCCAAGCACTACAAACAGAAGGACTAGGGATCTAGGAGCACTTTCGCACCTGGTGAACACAGTGTTCAAGAAAATCCTCTGATGGACATGAACAAGGTATTTCTTCCTCCTCCTCATATCAAGCTTGGTTTAATGAAGAATTTCTTAAAAGCCATGAACAAAAATGTCGCTGCCTTCCAACACTTACGCGCTCTGTTCCCAGCTCTGAGTTCTGTTAAGCTCAAGGAGGGCATCTTTGTCGGATCTCAGATCTGAGAGGTGCTGATGGTTAAGGACGTTGAGGAGCTTCTTACCTTAAAGGAACTGAGAGCATGGGAAGCATTTAAGTCAGTCTGCTATGGCTTCCTTGGTAACACACGGGTACTAGATTACCAAGAGTGTATCGAGAAGTTGTTACAGTCTTATGAGGGTATAGGATGCCGAATGTCGCTCAAAATTCACTTTCTCCACTCCCATCTCAGCTTCTTTCCTCCGAAGCTCAGAGCAGACAGTGATGAGCATGGAGAAAGGTTTCACCAAGATATTACTAAGATGGAGAGCAACTACCAAGGCAAGTGGAACCCCAGTATGATGGGGGACTTTTGTTGGATGCTCTTGCGTGACATCCTGGAGGAAAAGTGCACAGGATCGTCCAAAAGAACTCACTTCTAACTCTCTGCTGTACTATGATTTGTGTGTATTGTATTATCCAAGTAATTTAGTTCCCTCAATGTTCTGTATCTATGCTGTTCAATGGACTGCGGCCATGCTGTGATAGAATAAGTACTAGGCTTACAAAGAATAAGTCCTGGGGTCGATTTGCTCGAATAAAGGCAGTGCTCCAGTATATATATATATATATATATATATATATATATATATATATATATATATATATATATATATATATATATATATATATATATATGTCGTCGTCGACTGTCGGTCGTAGGTCGACGTGAACTGTTCTGTTCAGACCACTTCTATGAACAAAACGCCTTCGACGGAGCGTAAGGCTGTTGACGCCATGCCCTCATCAGACTGCCTTTCTGGGCCTCCACAACTGGTACCAAGTGATGTACTAGATGCAACGAGCATAGTCGACGACGAGGCTGCCCCGTAGCAGCAGCTCGTTTGCTAGTTGACACCCAACCGTTATCTGATGGTACATACCTTACGCTTGACCGCAATAACCTTCAAGCCGTTGATCTAGGACTCCTCCGCTTTGTCCGTTATCCAGCGTCCTACTGCCGACCTGTTCACTGGCACGGAATGCTAAGGGGTTGCTAGCACTTGCCCAAGGTATCATGCCAGTCTACTGACGGAAGGAGCGATTTGTTCTTCCTATATGTGTGTATATGTGTGTACGTGTTATTGTGTTTGCGTTAGTCTCCTAACCGCTTCACAACCGGTGTTTGTTCACGTTCCCGTAACATTAGCGGTTCGGCAAAAGATATCGACAGAATAAGAACTAAGCTTTAAAAAATAAGTACTGTGGCCGATTTTTTTCGACTAAACTCTTGAAGGTGGTGTCCCAGCATGGTCATAGTCTAATTACTGAAATAAATAGAAGACAAAAAATACGAAAGAATAGAAGAAAATACTGGCAAATATAAAGAAAAACCACTTCACAGAACAATAAGTCCTTTATATTTTTCACTATACAGTCGGCTGTCAGTTTATTTGGTATTTGCCACCCATGATATACGTGCATTTATAGTGTCTAAAATCTCTAACACTTGTTTCACTAATCCGATGTACCGTAAGCTGAACACTTTCTTTAAATGTTGCTATAAAGATTTTCACAATCTTCATTGTTTCCTTTGCGAATCGCTTAATTCTCAAGGCTGAATTTTAATCAGACGCAGATCGGACTTAATACCAATTGAAAGAAAACTATTTGGGGAAGTTAGTTGTTTTTTGGGTTTTTTTTCTCTAATTTATTGGCTTTGCTATGTGGCAAGTAGTTTGCTCTCGATTCACACAATTCCCAGTTCAGTCCCACAGCACGGTAGCTCTCTCTCTCTCTCTCTCTCTCTCTCTCTCTAAATGTGTGTGTGTGTGTGTGAGAGAGAGAGACACATTACTGCTTGACAGCCAGAGTTGGTGAGCTTTCATCCTCGTAAATTAGTTGATTCGTTCGATTAAATCTATTCAAGTTGGTGCCCCCATCATGACCGCAGTTTAATGACTGAAACAAGTAAAAGAATAAAAGAATCTATGCAGTGGTACAGCTAGTCTGTGAGCCAATCGGGACAACCCACAAGTTTGCCGCTCCGGTGCCCCACCCTCCGGACCAATGCCGTTTATATAGGATACAACAGAGCCAAAAGTGTTACGTTTGGTTCGGTTGTAAAAACAACAACAAAAAAAAAGCATCTCCTGATGCAGACCGCCTCCTTCGCTAAGGACACTACGTAACATTAATTACACGACTGTGTGTGTGTTTTTCATTATCTAGAAACATGAGAAGGAAGAAACTCTGTACCTTATGAAATTAATCTATAATCTGGTTAAAAATTAGACCTAAATTACAAAATCTGTCTAAATTTCAGCCAGGCGTGGTTGTATGGTAAGAAATTTGTTTCCCAACCACATGGTTCCCAGTTCAGCCCCACTGCGTGGTATCTTGAGCAAGTGTCTTTTATAGCTTCGGGCCAACCAAAGCAATGAGAGTGGAGTTAGTGCGTGTGTGTGTGTGTGTGTGTGTGTGTGTGTGTGTGTGCGTGTGTGTGTGCGTGTGTGTGTGCGTGTGTGTGTGCGTGTGTGTGTGTGTATTTGTTTGTGTTTGTCCACACGATCGTTTGACAACCGCTGTTAGTGTGTTTACATCTCCGTAACATAGCGGTTCGGCAAAAACCGATAGAATAGGTATCAAGCTTAAAGAAATAAGTACTGGGGTTGATTTGTTCGACTAAAATTCTTCGAGGCGATGCCCTAGTATGGCTGCAGTCAAATGACTGACACAAGCAAAAATAAAAGAAAAAAAAGAAATTAAAGTAAATAACTTCGTTAATTAATGAATGTTATAGGAAAGTAGGTTACATACTGTCAAGATACAAATTTCTAGCTTACGTCTGAATATAGATATGTCAATATTTGCATTTCCACGGTGTATCAATTATCTGGGCAGCAATTAAAATTATGTGTAGGCAATTAAGCTATAAACTAGACAGAAACTTGATGTGGCTATGGAAAATGGGAATGATAGTATATTTTGTTTCTAAACTCAAGGAATATAAGTTTGAAAGCAGAGACAACGGAGAGGAGTTCCTGTTAGATCTTGCCAGCAAAATCTCCGTTCGGTTTGAATGCATAAGTGACTGATATACGAGTGGTGATAAAAGTGTTAGTAGAAGGCATCCAGGAGTCCCGGCCTGGCGTCCTTAGAGTGTAAGGAGCTAAGGGTTGAGATACTTGCCTGAGAGAGGTTACTTCTCTGAAAACCTTCGGCTGTTCAGCTTCCCCGGGAGTTTCTTACAACTGCAATCTACTCTTTTACTCCTTCACTTGTCTCAGTCATTTGACTGCGGCCATGCTGGAGCACTGCCTTTAGTCGAGCAAATCGACTTCAGGACATATTCTTTGTAAGCCTAGTACTTATTCTATCGGTCTCTTTTGCCGAACCGTTAAGTTACGGGAACGTAAACTCACCACCATCGGTTGTCAAGCGATGTTGGGGGGGGGGGGGGGGCAAACTGACACACAATCATATACACACACATGTATACATGCATCCATGCATACATACATATATATATATATATACACACATATATACATACATACACACACACACACACACACACACATATATATATATATATATATATATATATATATATATATATATATATATATATATATATATACATATATACGACGGGCTTCTTTCAGTTTCCCTCTACCAAATCCACTCACAGGGCTTTGGTCGGCCCGAGGCTATAGCAGAAGACACTTGCCCAATGTGCCACGCAGTGGGAATGAACCCGGAACCATGTGGTTTGTAAGCAAGCTACTTACCACTCAGCCACTCATGCGCCTACTGTTAAACATAGTTAGACAGGCATTAACCAATTGCAATAACCTTAATATCAAAACTAGAAAAAAATGGGACTTGTACACTGATTGGCGAATACAAAATCTGGTTTAATTCTTCAGTGTTTATCCTTCAGGAAAATGAAAGAAAAAGAAAATAAATAATAACTCTGTACATGTAAACATCTATACATTCAAGCAGTGTAATTTCTACATATGCAGAGATGTCTGATAATTGTTTAATAACTAAAATTCACTGTTCAGTGTGCCATCAGCTGCCCGAACATTCTGGTATTTCAACTTAACAATTTGATAGAGATTTATATTGACCACGTTTGGCCGCAAATCTTTTTCTCCAACCAATTCGAGACTGCTAAATGCAGTTGGGGGTAGGAAATGTACTTTTAGGTTTGTTGCTCAACCAAATTCTTCACTTCAGAAATTCCCACATGGTTCTCTGTCTGCGATCCTTCAGTTGTACAAAAGCAAATAAATAAATAAATAAATAAATAAACAAATAAATAAATAAATAGATAAATAAATAAACAAATTCTGCTGGCATTACTAGAAAATCTTCTCTACCGTCACTGAGAGGTGTTCATCCACCACCAAAACCTTAAAGCTTCATTAAGTATTCGCTACGGCAGTACATATTCTAAGATTGGAACGATATAGAGAAGATTGGCATGGTCCCTGAACAAGGATGACACGCAAATTCGTGAAGCGTTCCATATTTTTATAATAAGCGCAGGTTTGACTGTGTAGTAAGAAGCTTGCTTCCCAAACACATGGTTCTGGGTTCAGTACCACTTCATGGTACCTGGGGCAAGTGTTTTCTATTATAGCTGTTGGGGATCACTTCTTTGTGTTTTTCTACCCAGTATCTAATCGCCTTTATTCCTAAATTATGTGGAATATTGGTATACTACATCAAAACTAAGTAGAAGTGAATTTGTTTCAGTTGTTTTGGGAAGATGGGACAGGAAGTCGATGTCATCTCGGATGAAACTGGATATGTAGGTACATAGTCGTTTCAAAACAATGTCAATAAAATTGCTTAGACGGTGAGTGGGACATGCTGGACCAGCTATAATAGGTCTAAGTTTAAAGTCTTTTGCATGCAATAATTTTATGTACTCACCTTGGAAGTCTTTCTACCAAGATACGTGGGCAGAAGCACCACTTCCTCCGTCCTCGCCAGCCTCCTCGCCTCTTCCATTGTCCTAAACTGGACAACCACTTCTTCTTGTTATATACATTATTTGGCTCGATTTTTCCCTCAGTGCCTTTTCAATTTTTGCCACTTCCACCTGTTCGACCTTCTTTTCTCCAAAGAGTGCACCTTGTAGGTGATGGTTTTTTTCTCCATGTTCTCTATGATTCTTTTAGGGGGCAACAACTTCACGTCGCCGCCCACCTTCTGTGTCATCTTGCCATACTCCTCCAATCTAGCCAGGTCCACTTCCCTTCTCTTCACCTCCGCAGCCTCAACAAAACTCTTTGTTTTTTCTAATATTTTATCCATTTTTTCCACCGCCTTCACGAGCTCCTCCTCCGCCGAAGACAACTCAGGCCCGCTAAGGTCTGAATACATTCTCTCTACCGGTATAGCACCCACTGACAAGCAACACAAAAAATTCCGTCCGACTCGTCAAAATTCAACACAGCGAATAGACCGACGTATGCGCAGTAAGCAAGCTACTTACCACACAGCCACATTTGCGCATCTTCCCTTGTCCCTCAACAACAGATCTCTTCAAACAGACTAATAGTTCATGCCATAGAACACTACTAGGTATACTAATACAGCCCGATAAAAACATCCAATACGACATTTTGTAACCATGTACAAAGCACGAAGTCACAAATCAACGGAGAAGTGTTTTCATGGTCACTCATTCTGCTAAAAATACCAGCAAAACCTCTCTAACAATACTCTACCGTCTAAAATAAAGGAATACACTGTATAATAGAGTACGGGTTACACAATTCCTGAAAGAAAGATGAGATGGTCACGGCTTGGTTGCTTTTTGATCGTAGTTGCATGACTGAAATCTATAGCAACTGTGGAACAAATGAATACATCTAAAATCTTGAAAAATATAATTTAAAGTGCATATCAAGTATAAATCATCGCTCCACACTCAACTAGAAATTTTAGAACCACTCCAAATGTACGACTTGGCTATCAGCGAAGATCTCTTCCGGTGAAAACACATCCTTAACACAGTTTCGACAGCATTCTGTACAATTGACTTCTTCTCTTGAGGGTCAGAAGATATGCCAGCCCTCAACAATTATTGATATTCTAGAAGTATTAAGTTAGGCCCTCAATAAAGCATTCCTCTCGCATCTATGATAGTGGTGGTGGTGGTGGTGGTGGTGGTGGTGGTGGTGGTGGTGATGCTGCTGCTGCTGATGCGTATGCAAACATCCTAGACTGCACCAGAAAAGAACCACTCAACTAATTTCCATAAATAAATACTCTAGCCTCTGCCCGCAAGCACTCTCTTTTTCTGTCTCTCCTGTCTGTCTCTGTCTGTCTGTCTGTCTCTCTCTCTATCTCTCTCTCTCTCTCTCTCTCTCTCTCTCTCTCACGCACACACACACACACGCACGCGCGCACATAGTGTTTTATCTACCACTACTGTCTGTAATGGTCTCTGCTTTCCGAAGCTGGCTGGGCTCATGCCGCATCCACACAGGGATACCTGAACCCATTCGCCTCTCCTCCTCTCATTATCCGTAATATATATATCTAATCCCGAGGCCCTGCACTAATCACTATACCCAGTCCTTCTTTCCCAAAACATAGGCTCTCTGGAATTCTCTCTCCCTACTTCTATCTTTCCCGCGGATGCTGATTTACAAAGGTTCAAGAGAAACACGAATGGCATCACTCTCACCAATATTCGAGGGATTGCAAAGGATATGGGCATTATAACTCCTTCTTCCAGATCCAGCAAATGAAAAAAAGTTCATTGAAACATACACACTAAAAATACACCACAACTATAGGCTCGGGAACAGGAAGTGCAATCCTATTGGTGGGGCAATGGAAACGCTTAAAACATTCTCCTGAATAACTTCATCGCCAAAACTAACGAGTGTAAAAACATTTTTGGACTGATTTGAAACATTATTTTTCCATTATTGGATCTATCTGATTTGGTTCATGTACATATATAAATTGGACCTGGGAATGCACCCACTAAGCAGATTTCGTTCCCGCATTTACGACCACGAAACTCTAAATAAATAAACTTCTTATCAATAACAAACCAGAGAACTCTAAAGCCACTTACAAGCTACTTATAATCGATGTGTATAAATTTAATTACAGACGTCAAAGTTGTAAAATGTGGAATACTAATTGTGATACAGACCATATAAGTACAACGCTCACCCGTACTAACAGCAAAGAGCGATTGCAATATGATACATAAAACCAAACTAGATAGGAAAACGTTAACAAACAATACAGTGTAAAAGGTTGATAGTAGCAATAGAGACTTTAGCCTCTCTCTATCACCTTTCAACAAAAATATATATTAAGAAACAGTAGAACAATTAACAACATAATAAAAATAAGTTTTATTTTGGTGATGCTTGGTTTTACAAATCTTGTGTCATTCAGCTTAGCAGCCGCTGGTTGGCTTGCAGTCGGCATCTGGATATTAAGAGCTTCGTTGAGGCATGCTAAAGGAGCAAGTAGTTATCACTTCGAAAGCATCGCGCTAAAGAGGCTTGGAAAGCGCGCGAAGCGCTTTAAGTACTGGTTTACTACGCATGCGTACTCGAGGGGCTTCCGGGAAGGCAAGTCCCTTGCACATGTGTAGATTGTACTTCCTTAATGGCGGCCATAATTTCGCGCCACTACAATGGCTCCCCCCCCCCCCACCACCACCACCGAGTACGTAGCACGAACAAGGAAAGGATTGTAGTGGGCGCCTGAAACATGATGCGGCTGTAGATATACAATGAAAATGAAACAATCTGTTAATACAGAGAATGGAAATACCCAACAATGTAATACAATGCACATGGAAAATAATATTCCAGCGGCACAAGTCAAGTGTCATTCAGCTTAGCAGCCGCTGGTTAGCTTGTTATCGGCATCTGGATATTAAGAGCTTCGTTGAGGCATGCTAAAGGAGCAAATAGTGGTCATGTCGAAAGCATCGCGCTATAAAAAGCGCGCGAAGCGCTTTAAGTACTGGTTTTACTACGCATGCACACTCGAGGGGCTTCCGGGAAGGCAAGTCCCTTGAGCATGCGTAGATTGTACTTCCTTAATGGCGGCCATAATTTCGCGCCACTACAACAGAATTCTTCTAAAATAAATGAATAAATAAATGAGCTGATTAATGACATCCATAGTCATAATACAGTACAAGGCTAAACGAACTCCGATATGCTCACACCGATAACATACATTAGTCACAAATAAAAATAAACATCGACATAAATCGAGCGACAACAAAATTCTAAATCCGGCAATAGTATCAGCATTAATCACAATAACCCGGCACTTTAAATGCTAATTTTATTTACGTAAATATTGAATCATAATTCAATTACAAGGAAACAAAGAAAAGAAAAAAAAAAAGGGGGAAATTAAACAACACTAAATGGGCAGGGAGTACCGTGTACAATATCGCCCTGCAAACATTACCACGATGGCGTCATCACGGAGAATGGCTAGCGACACTCGTTGCTGCTGTCACTCCATTTTGCGGGGCTCATTTCTCAAACGGGTGGCAGTTATCCTGATTTTACGGAGGAAATTGGCAGTGTGGAGTCCAAGAACACATGAGGTACCGACGGCGGCCGGCACAAACTGAGGGCAGTCGATTAGGCTCCTATGTATATTTACTTTTTTCTCACTTGCGTTACAGACGGCAATACTCGGGTTTGCGGCCAATAATAAAGCGGCAACATATTCGAAGATTATCCAGAACATGTGACCGTGAAAATCTAGAAACACTGATGATGAATTTTGGAAATTTACTTCCCCACCGCCACCACCACAAAAAAATGGTTGGAGCTCAAACAAAAATATGGAGTATAACCCTTGGTAAAATATATTCTTTCTACTATAGGGATAAGGCCTTGAATTTTTGGGGAGGTGGCTGCTCGTGGTACTTATCTCATCGATTCCCGAGAGGGATGAAAGATAAAGTCGTCCTCTGTGCAATATGAACTCAGAACGTAAAGACGAGAAAATTACTACAAACATTTTGCCCGGTGCGCTAACGATTCTGTCAGCCATCTTAAACCGTGATGAACTATAAAAATAAAACACATTTGTATTTTTAGTACAATCGTAGCACTCTATCTCTCTTTCTATCTCTGTCTATATGTGCGTCTCTCTCTTTCTCTCTCTCTCTCTCGCTCTCCACGTATACATATACATGCATACGTATATTCATACATAACTCGCATACATATACACACGCACACAAACATATACATATAAACTAATATATATACACATGCACACATATACATACATGATAGATGCATAGACACACAAACACATATGTAGATAGCTAGCTAGATAGCTAGCTAGCTAGATAGATAGAGAGACAGAGAGAGACAGAGAGACACAGAGAGAGAGAGACAGACAGACAGACAGACAGACAGACAGACAGACAGACAGACAGACAGACAGATAGATAGATAGATAGATAGATAGATAGATAGATAGATAGATAGATAGATAGATAGATAGATCCAAGGATCGAGGCATAGGAAGAACGCGAGCTTCAAACAATCTGTAGAAAATATAAAAAGCAACTTTCAGGAAAAATAATGATTTATTGGTGTGGAATGTTGTGGATTTTTTCCTTATCGAAGTACGATAAGCCGAAAAAATTATTTCATATTTTACGGTAAGCAACCAGGATTTCCAGGTATACCAATAAAAATCTATGAGTTAAGGAATGGAATAGGTAAAATCCGGGCTACATATGTTTCATAAAGAGCGGAACCTTGGAAGTAGGAAACATCCAAGTGAGGTGTAAGGGTGTCATGATTAAACGAAGTTTATATTGTCGTTGAGATGCACATGTTAACACGCAGAAAGTTCGATCGAATGCCTCCTAAAGACAATATAAACTTCATTTAATCAAGATACTCTTGGCCTGAAGAGAAGCTAGTGGTATACACCTCGCTTAGATATTTACCACTTCCGAGGTTCGGCTCGCTATGAAACGTATGTAGCCCGGATTTCATCTGCTCCACCCCTTAAATCTTACACACACACACAGACACACACACACAGACACACACACACAGACACACACACACAGACACACACACACACATGATGGGGTGCTGAAAAGTTCCTAGCTTGAAGGGTATTATGAAATGCCGGCTGGAAGCCCAACATTCCGAGCTCTTTTACAGGGCTTAGAAAAATTGAGGGACACCTGCAATAAGTGTGTGAATCTGGGAAGAGAATATGTTGAATAAAATCATAATTAACTGATCCTCCTGTATTTTCATTTATCCAAAGCCAGGAACTTTTTAAACAAAAATGCTCTAAAGGAGATAACTCCAAGTGGTTGGCATTCATTTGAGTAACATAGACAAATTCAAACATGTCAATCTATTCATATACATATGTGATATTTACCAGAAAGAAACAGGTAAAAAGCGATTTTTTACAAAGCGACGCCGATTCGACCTTTTCAAAACATTGTTCTAAGAAACCAGTATCGGCGAAAAGTCAGAGTAAATAGTCGCTACTATTAACAATACGCATTATTTGGATTCTACTAATCACTGCTGAGTCATATATTCGATGCAAGTTTAAAGTGAACATTTGTACACAAGCCTTTAAAATAAACAATTATGTATGCGTGTAGTGTGTGTGTATGTGTGTGTGTGTGTGTGTGTGTATGTGTGTGTGTGTGTGTATGCGTGTGACTGTTTCTCATTGGCGGTAGGACTGTGGAGATTGAAAAGGGACGGACAAATTTCCATCCTGGCGTTGCTAGTGTATGTGTGTGTGTGTGTGCCACTCAGGGCAACCTTTGAGTATTCCGCCCTCCAGACCACCACTGGATTCCTCCTAAGCCCACACAGGATTATACAGCAGATCTTTAGTAGTTAAAATATGACACAAGCATATCTGAAGAAATCCAAAGTTTGCTCATTTCTCATTTCTGCTGTACACTTATGCATATGCATTTATCTTGGCCGGGTAATCTGCGAGCGCAAATCGTATTGACTGACAGCTACGGCTTTCTAATCAACTCAGGTTTGTCTCTCTTTGGTATTCCCTACTAAAAAAAAAGAAGTACAGCCAGCAAGAAATGCACATAGGGACTTGATAGAGGGTGCCACTTAGCTGGCAATGTTCTGTTTACACTCTTGCCGTACGCGAGAGATTTTTCTCTATGGTAAACTGCAGTAAAGTCGCCTTTAGAAGTTAAAATATGTCACAAACATATTTGAGTTAACCTAAACTTTGTTTATATATATATATATATATATATATATATATATATATACTAGACTACCCGTGACCCGTTGGGTCGCCTAGAAAGTCTGAGTTTCCCAGCAACGGAGTTTTGTTTCGTAGGGTTTTTTTTTAAAATCTTTTCCTGGTTATTTTGCATGCTTTCAATGAATGTGACAACGAAATCACGCTCCCACGTAACAGGCATTTCGGTTCCTTTATCGCAAATAGCTGTTACGTGGTAGGAGATAAGATCTACTATTTCTGAAATATTTCGGGTACACACAAACATCTCTAGAGTTTTAGTATTATTAAGATCCCTATATTTTTGCAGAAGAGTCTTACACTTTGTATTAAGGAATCTATCTCTTTTTCATTCTTACTAAAAGGCTTCAGATCAGCCATTTAAAGCAAATGGTTAATTTTCCTCTTATTATCTCTGAACAGATACTCTACTTTTGCCTTTCTTAAAACTAAACTGAGGAGGATTAAGCAAATCACAAATATTAAAGGGGATAACGAATATCCTTGGAAAACTCGTTTCTTAATATTATCTTTCCCTGAGGCTGTGTAACCTGAATACAAATCTACTTTCCATTTCTTCATGCTACAGCTAATTAAATCTCTTTCGTTGTCTGCAATACTGAATATACTCCAAAATGCACTTATGCATGAGTGTGGAATCATGTCATAGGCTTTCTTATAATCTATCATTCATAGGCGTCCATTTCACTTCTCAGAGCTCTCGACTTCACTAGCTCCGGTTAATTCTGCAAGAGCAGACAACAACCTGTTGTCAAGGATCTCACAGGGTCTCTTTCCACGATGTTTAACACCCACGTGCCAATCTCAAAATCCTCGCTGTCTCAAATAAAGCAGTTTTTTTAGCATGTTCTACCTTCATGTCAATCCCAATTTCTCAAATTTGGTTGTTAATGCTCCCGGTGCACCAACTATTCAGATGACAGTTACATTCTTCTTCTTCTTCTTCTTCTTACTACTACTACTACTACTACTACTACTACTACTACTACTACTACTACTACTACTACTACCACCATCACCACTACTACTACTACTACCACCACCACCACCACCACCACTACTACAAGTACTACTACCACCATCACCACTACTACTACTACCACCACCACCACCACCACTACTACTACTACTACTATTACTACTACCACCACCACCACCACCACCACTACTACTACTACTACTACTACTACTACCACCATCACCACTACTACTACCACCACCACCACCACCACCACCACCACCACTACTACTACTACTACTACTACTACCACCACCACCACCACCACTACCACTACCACTACCACTACTACTACTACCACTACTACTACTACTACTACTACTACTACTACTACCACCACCACCACCACCACTACCACTACCACTACTACTACTACTACTACTACTACTACTACTACTACTACTACTACTACTACTACTACAACTACTACTACTACCACTACTAACGTTGCTGCTTGACCTCTGAGCTGTTTCTTTTTATCTTCAATTCGTTGTTCTCTTTCTATGTTTACCTTTCATCCTTTATTATTATTGATTTACTACTTTACATTCTGTCCCAACTATTTTCGCCTTCTCTCTCTCTCTCTCTCTCTCTCTCTCTCTCTCTCTCTCTCTCTCTTTCTCTCTCTCTCTCTCTCTCTTTCTCTCTCTCTCTCTCTCTCTTTCTCTCTCTCTCTCTCTCACGCACACACACACACACACACAGACGCACACGCACTCACACATATACATACGCACAAACATGCACGAAAACACATATACACACACGCGTACACACTCATAGATATATATACACACATGCACATATAAAGCACAAAACGAACACACATACACACACACATGCACACTCACAAATATACACACACATGCACATATAAAATACATACGCGCACACACACACTCACAGATATACACATACATGCTCGAATAAAATACATACACGCGCACACAGACACACACACACTCACAGATATACACTCATATGCACGCATAAAATTCATACACGCGCACAGATACACATACACTCACATATATACACACACATGCACATATAAAAAAGATACAACACACACATGCACATACACACACACGCACACACGCACACCCCCACAGATAAACACACACATACACATATAAAACACACACAGATACACACACACTCAGATGCGCAGTGTCATTTCCACAACTGTCCCACCCCAAACAGCAAATAACTATGCTGTAAAATAACTATGCTGTAAAATAACAATGCTTTTTAGTTCTGTTCTTAAGGTATTTAATCTCCTAAAGCTGCATTTTATACATCTCAGGTTTGTTAACGTGACATTTGCGATCTTATGGTATCTTATTGTACATCTTTTAACCTTTTTATAAGAGTTTTCCATAAGCCACAATCCACCTCCTACCGATCCAGTATGACCACAACTAACCTAGTCTGTTTATTTACAGCTTATATTCATTCAATAATATATTTATGTTGCGTTCAGTTACTCATAACTTAGCTTCTTTCGACAATTCTTTCATAGTATTTGTTTATGTTCTTTTATTTTACCGCATACTTCCTGCAGTCATTGGGCTTAGTCGAATAAATCGATCCCAGTACTTGTGTACTTTCTAAAGTTCGGTATTTAGTCTAACTTGTGTCGAACGACTAAGTTATGGGGACATGAGCCAACGCTGATTGTAAAGCGGTGGTGGAATACACATACACACACACTCACATGCATACATACAAACATAATACGTACATACACACATACATGCATACATACATACATACATACACACATACATGCATACATACATACATACATACACAGACATACATGCATGCATACATACATACATACATACATACATACATACATACATACATACATACATACATATATATATATATATATATATATAACTTACTTGGGAATGGATGCGTGGTATTCGATCATATGATAATATGATATGCACTCTTCCTCCTTTACTCTCTCCTTGCTCACACGTGACCAACGGCTATTTATCTTTCTTTCTTCCACTTCCTTCTTAAAGACAAGACGTGCTTTTGCCTGTCTCTTCTCAAAGCTCGTTTTTCCTGCGTTCATCACTTTACCTCATTATAGCTTAACAGCCCTCACCGTTTGTTTTTACTGTTTTGTTCTTACTGTCCTGTTTTTAAAAATCCCAAATGTTATTTAATTTGCTTTGCAGGAACGACTGATTAAACGAAGTCGCGTCTTGTCCCTACCTTCGAAACGCAGAGTAGATATAACAGGAGACAACTGACGAAGGGAATGTTTTTTATGTTGGCTGTCACGTTTCTCTATTTGTTTCTTTTGTTGTTCGAAAAAAGTTTGTTTTCCATGCTTTTGTTTTTTATCTTCTCGTTTCTCATTTCGTTCACGTTTTTTTTACTTCCTGTACCCATACATTCATGTATGTATATATATATATATATATATATATATATATATATATATATATATATATATATATATATATATATATATATATGTGTGTGTGTGTGTGTGTGTGTGTGTGTGTGTGTGTGTGTGTGTGTGTGTGTAGGTATGTACATGTATGTGTGTATATATGTATATATGTATATATATTATATATATATATATATATATATATATATATATATATATATATATATATATATATATATATATATATATATATATATAAATTTAAGGAATGGAGAAAACGCATGTTATAATTGCATACTTTATTCCTACATATGTTTCAAAGGATTACAACCTGTGTGATCCATAGGGATCTGTGATATTAAAATTGTAACCTTCTCTTCAGGGAATGCATGGGAATCATCTTAAACGTGAGACATTATGACCGAGTATGAAAACAATAGATGGATAAGGTTATGACGTGATTCACTTGAAACAAACCGTTAGAAAATTGGACGCTACCGGATAGTGGGTTGGACAACACATACATATAAATGTGTGAAAACATACATGCATACATAAATACATATACACATATACACATATACATACATATATATACACATATATATACATATATATATGTGTGTATATATATATATATATATATATATATATATATATATATATACACACACACGTATACACACATACGTCCATATATATATATATATACATATATATATATATATATATATATATATATATATATATATATATATATATATATATATATATATATATATCAAAGAATACAAAAAGTCGGACAAGAATGGAAGAGGCGATAACAAAACACCCAGACAGTTAGATGATACAAGAAGGGACAAGAAAAAACAAGGACGGGTCATTCGGAGTTTTCTTTCGTCAGTCGAGTTCCAGATCATCGTTGCAGTTTTGGCAAATGTCGAACAATGAAATGAGTGTTCAACACTGCATTGGCGGATATATAATTACTTTATTTGTATTTCCTACGTTTCTTCACATGAAACCAATGGTAGCCTTAATTCACAAATAAAGAAATTATATCTAACAATGCACTCATTTTCATTGGTCGACAGTTACCTATCAAAGCATCCAACGTCAACAAACACCAGTTAAGCAGTAAAAACGAACAAAGACTCCAAACAGACCATGGAAAAACACGAAATATATATACATACATACATACATACATACATACATACATATATATACATACGATGGACTTCCACAGTTTTCGTCAATCAAATTCTCTCAGAAGGCATCTATCGGCCCGAGGCTATAGTAAAATACACCCAAGGTGCCGCACCGTAGGGCTAAACCCGAAACCACGTTGTTTCAAAGCGAGCTCTTAACCACACAGCTACGTCTGTGCCTATATTTAATCATTTTTATTGAAAGAAAGTTTAACCTACATTATACAACAGAACACACTAAAACAAATTTTAAATGGCTTTGCCTCAAGTAACTCTTAAATTCAAGTTCCTCTATAAACATCAAACTATGTCCCGCTCCACTCTTTATACAGTCACGATATAATGCTATTATACAACTTTCTGAAGTCAGTTACGCAGTTAAAAACTAGAAGCAAACGCATTGATGATGAAATACATGCAATCAGCATTCCTGTCGTTAATTTCATAATATATCTTCCAGTCCTTGAATTACGTTGGTAATATGGATTCATATCTATATTCCAAGGACAGCGATGTGTGGTCTACATACAGGAATAAAATATGTAGTGTCATAGAGGTCAGCAGTCTTACTGATGTGAATATCTCCTAGAAAATCAAAGAGAAAGAAGATAACTATGGACAACTGCTTCGAAACGTCCATCTTCTATATCCGGATTACAAATTTACATTTATACCAATAACAATTGGAGCACTTAGTTTTGTAAGTAAATGCCCAACTGTCAGTCTGGCTGAGTTTGGATTTTCAGAAAAAGAAATCACCCAACTGACTCGCACATTACAAATACGGTCTGTAAGCGGAACAGTAAAACTATGCAAGACTTTTCTGAGGTTTAAAATGTGACATTGTTTTTGTTATCTATATTCCAGTAATAGAGCTTTGTTTCTTTGTTAGAAGCCAGCTCCTTCTTCAAAGGAATAATTTAAATGAGGATAAACAGAAGTGAAGCATACATACATGCATGCATGCATACATACATACATGCATACATACATATATACATACATGCATACGTACATACATACATACATACATACATACATGCATGCATGCATGCATGCATGCATACATACATACATACATACATACATACATACATACATACATGCATGCAGCAGCAGCAAAAATGAATATATAAGTACAGTGCTGAAAAGTGAAGTGAGCAACATTGTACTAGTTGGCAGTGACCTCCTCAGGAAGCACTCGCTTTGAAGGCTATGCGTTTGCAATCCAGGAACAGGAGATTGCCACAAAGTACCTGGTAAACAAGAGAGACAATGACGCTCTTGTAATCCCAAGGTACAACCGCATGTGTAGGCTATGTCATGTTTCTGTGGAAGACATCACATATGTGATTAGCAGCTGCCCTTGAATGTCGTCACGGTACTACCTTCCTATGCGGCACGATGTTGTCGCTAAAACAATTTACAATGCCATCCGCAAAAAAGATTGTCCTGAAATAAACTTAGAAAATCCCTGTTATGGAATACATTCATAAACACCAACTCAAGGAATACTGATGGAATATTCCCATCAAAACTTCTGTCAAATGTAAGCATAACAAGCCGGATATTGTTGTTTGGGTCAGAGGGACAAAAGTATGTACCATCATAGAGGTCAGACGCCCTGTAGATATAAATATCTCTTTGAAAATCAAAGAAAAAGCGGATGTCTATGAACAGCTGCTTCGAAACCTCCAGCTTCTATATCCAGACTATGAATTCCTATTCATACCAATAATAATTGCATCACTAGGTTTTGTTAGTAAATGCTTAAAGGAGAATCTGGATAAATTGTGATTTTCAGAAAGAAGAATCGACCAGCTAATTCGTACATTACAAGTGTAATCTGTGAGTGGAACAGTAAAAATATGCAAGACTTTTCTCAAGTTCCAAATGTGAATTTGTCCGTGTTAACTACATCCCAAAGATGGAGCCTTGTATCTTTGTTGGAAACCGGCTAAAAAATAGAAGACACATACACACATACATACATACATACATACATACATACATACATACATACAGGCATACATGCACGCATGCATACATACATACATACATACATACATACATACATACATACATACATACATACATACATAGTGGTAGTCAACTCGTGACTGAGTATGACTACTTCTTAGACTCTTTTCACGCTAAAAAACATCACCGAATATGAAATTTCATATGGCTTCGAGGGCCTGTAAGACCACCAAATCAGCCTTCCAGTAGCTGCCTGACTATCTGAATGTTGAGACCTATAATGCAGAGTGAGCCTACTGGCTAACCCACACCCTCTACTACACAAGGTGATCGAGAAAACATGCTGGACATCTCATTAGTAGACGGTGTCACCTCTGTGACTGCGCTTATGGCTGAGTAACCTTTCATTTGAGAAGCAGATGCGACTACACTGGCCACACAACGGATACATACATGCACGCATACACACTGTCACAACCACCCATTCACACACCTGTAACTATAGCTGCTAACCTCTCAGAGCGACATTAACACGCACACACACAGATACTGACACACACACAGACATTGCTCCCACAAACACACACAGTTACCACCACACGCACACACGCTACCATATATACATACGCTTCCACACACACACACACACACACACACACATACCGACCATCTTCACACTCTCCTTCCCAGAAAGCGCTTTCTGTTTGTCCTTCTACTTCCGGTCACTTTAGAAATGTAACCGCACGTAGATTATTGGCGATTTTTTCCTCGTTCTTCCTTTTTCCATTTGGACTTCCCTGCTTTTCCTGTTTCCGAAGAAGAGCTTTGCTCGAAACCTAAAGCAATTACTCTTTACCTTCTCTGAGCGTCATAGTAATATATTGCTTGTGCTACGTCCTCTTTTTGTTTTTTTATTTCTTTCTTTTTCTTTTCTCTCTTTTTTTAATTAACTATATGTGTGTGTGTGTGTGTGTGTGTGTGTGTGTGTGTGTGTGTGTGTGTGTGTGAGTATATATATATATATATATATATATACTACGTGCAACATCTATATTCCTCCCTGTGCCTGTGAAATCTTGTATCCCTGCCGTAAGGCTTTATTTCCACACACGCCAGCTTAATTTAATTCGTCCTTAATCGAAAGACACCTGTTGCTATGTCCTATTATTTGTATTTGTGCAACATTCTCCGTTTTTTTTTTTCGTCCTTGTTCTCGCATACATTTGCTGCTTTCTTCCAAGGAAGCTAATGCTCATAGCTTAGTTTTTCCTCGGGGATGGCCAAATTGGAGCAATTTTGAGTATAACCAGCCGAAATTGCAAAGATAATCTCGAACTCGACTGAAGAAAGAAAACTCCAAATGACCCGTCCTTGTTTTCTTTGTATCGTCTATCTGGATGTTTTGTTGTTCCTTTTTTTTATCACCTAACTGTCTAGATATTTTGCGTTCTTGTCTCATTTTGTATTTTATATATATACATATATATATATGGGAGAATATACAAATAATAACAACAGACGAGGACAGGTGGTGTAAATAACAAAAGTATATATTAGTATGACGCTCGGGAATACGGAAAGTCTTTGACGTTTCGAGCTACGCTCTTCAACAGAAAGAATACGGAGACAAGGAGAAAAACACGGAGAAAAAAAATTGAATAGTGTTCAGTCAACGGTCAATCATAATAATGGCCGATCATAACAATGACTGACCGGAAGTTAGAAATTCTTATTTCAGGAGAGCTAAGAAAGGGGGAGATAACAAACGGTGATCGGGAACGAGGGGCTGTGTGTGGGAGGTAGAATGCTGGTGATTTTGACGTATGTAGTGTGAAAATGGGGAAGGGAGAAAGGGAGAAAGGGAGAAAGGGAGTTAGTAGTTGGTCAGTTGTAGTGTGTGCGTGGTGTGATGCGAGGGTATTGGTGTGGTGTGCGTGGTGTGATGCGAGGGTATTGGTGTGGTGTGATGTGAGGGTGTTGGGAGGTGGGGAAGGCATGGGTGGAGTGTGGGTGGTGGGTGTAAGGAATTGGATGGGGTGGAGTGGGAAGGTAGAGTAGGAGTGTGTTGGGGTGTGGTGGGATGAGCTTATGAGAGGGTGTTGACGAGGAGGGAGAAGGGGAAGGTGGATGTAAGAGGGGGGAAGGTGGATGTAAGAGGGGGGAAGATGGGTATGGGAGGGGAGAGGAAGAGAGGAGAGAGGGTGGGTATAAGAGAGGGAAGGTGGATTAAGAGAGGGGGAAGGTGGGTATGGGGGGAGAGAAAGAGGGGAAGGTGGGTATGGGGGGGAGAAAGAGAGGAAGAGAAAAAGAGTGAGAGAGAGGGAAGAGGGGTATGGGGGGAGAAAGGGAGGAAGAGAAAGAGAGTGAGAGAGAGGGGAAGAGAGTGAGAGAGTAAGGGTGAGAGAGTAAGAGAGTAAGAGTGTAGAGAGTAGGAGAGTAAGAGTGTAGAGAGTAAGAGTGAGAGAGGGGGAGTACGAGAGAAGAGAGTGAGAGAGAGTAAGAGAGAGGAGAGAAAGAGTAGGGGTGAAGAGAAGTGGGAGTGGAGAGAAGTATGAAGAGAGGTGAAGAGACGTACAAAGAAGTAGGAATCGGAGCAGGAGGTGGGGGAGGGGAGAGATGGGTGGTAGGAGGGAGGGTGGGGGAGAGAGACAGGAGGAGGGGGAGAGAGACAGGAGGAGGGGGAGAGAGACAGGAGGAGGGGGAGAGAGACAGGAGGAGGGGGTTAGATGAAGAGTGGAGGGGAGTTGAGCCCATATGGCGCAAAGGAGCGAAGATAGAAGATTAATCCCTGTTCACGGCGCAAACGGGAGTCCGGATGGCCCCTGTGCATGGACAATCCAAACACAGACAGGTGTTGCCGCAAGGAGTGGCCGGCAGAACGGAAGTGGCGTGACACCGGGGTGTCATTGCCGACGTTGATATCTCGGAGGTGTTCCGCGAATCGGTCGGCCAGGCGGCGCCCCGTTTGTCCGATGTACAGGGATTGGCAGAGAGAGCAGGAGAGGCAATATATGATGTTGGTAGACGTGCAGGTGAAGGAGTCGGTGATGCGATAGGGTCGGTGATGGGTGCTGGTGAGGAGGGTGGTGTTGGAGAGGTAAGGGCAAGTGCGGCAGCGTGGGCGGGAGCAGGGGAACGAGCCAGGTTGGGAGGTTGGGTTGGGGAAGAAGCTGTGGACCAAGAGGTTGTGGGCTCGTGCAACTGTTCTAGTTTTAGCATCTTTATTATGATTGTTCCATCTATTTGTATGCGTTCCTTGTAGTTTATTTGGAAATCTAATTATCCAATATCCATCATCAACGCTTATAGCCATTCCTAGCCTCACTTTCGTATATTGTTGATATTTTAGAGTATGAATGATCAATGTAACTGGTATTGAATTTACTGCCTGAGTTCGATGTTTAACTGCTGAATTTAACATTATCAGTAAAGTTTTTTATCCAGCATTTTGTTTTGTGATTAGTGTGTATTATTTGTGTTTAGTTTATCATTTTGCTCTAACAACTATTTACATGTACTGAACTTATTGCATACGTTTAATGATGGAAGGAATACTAATTACAGAATGCTAAAATAGATACGCAGATAACACAGACATCATCACAAAAGTAATATATACTTACACAACACACAAAGACTGGCACACACACACACATACATACGCACGCAGACACACACACATACACTCACGCATTCACGCACACATACACAAGCATTTCTCTTTCCTTCTCTTCCTCGCATAGTTTCGCTCTCCTACTTCAGTTTATGCAAACCTGAGAACTTTATATACTTTATATACTAGACTGATTGGTTTTGCGTTTAAAGCTATTGTGGGAAAACATTTGTGTTTAAAGCTATCGTGGGAGTTTTTGAATGACACGCCTAACGAAAAATTACCTTGATTTTTCGTTCAGGAGTGCGACTTGCCTGATGACGAGTCATGTCGTCATGAGGGTCACTTCTTGAGAAAAAAGGTTGCCTATATCAGGTTTAAAGTTTAATACAATTAAGAAATGAAAATAAAAAGACAAGAGAAACGGATGGGGAGTACGGGCTAACGTATTCTTCGGTTTAAGTTGAATATAAAATAATTATCCGGAGATCACATTGTTTGGTTTTTGAAGAACTCAGTTTCTCGAGTGTCTCTGGGAAGGTGAATGTAACAAAAGATAAACGGGAAAAATAGGAATTATTCTGTGAAAGCAGGAGAACCTAAGCTGCCGATTCATTCAGCTACGTACGTCATATGATAAGCACACTTGGAAATTTACGTTGGGTTTAACACTTCTGTCATGCCACAGACAACAATACATTTAATGACAGTTTCAAAACACCTTACCGTTCAAATTTTTGATAAGTTATTTATCAGTCAACTTTCCACTACAGCAGATTATTCCATTATTCTATTGCGTGAGTCATTTAAAATTCGATACAGTTCCGACTAAGTGCTTTGTAGTGTTTACCAGACGAGTTTCGACATGTAAATTCATACACACACACACACACACACACACACATACACACACACACATGTTTATATACATATGTGCGTAAGAGATCGTTTCTTGGATTCATAGTCAAGAATCGAAACCCTAACTTAGATTTTCCTACGTGATTTTTTCCTTTGATTTGACGTTAGTACTCGGAAATTTATGTAGTCACCTGTCAAACTTATTGCAGCGGTCAGTTTTTCTAAGCCCTGTAAAACTCGGAAGGTTTGGGCCTCCAACCAGGTCTTTCGGGACACCCCTTAAAACCAGGAACTTTTCAGTTCAACTATACACTTCATCATAAATATATGTCTTCTGCCCCAACACGAAGATTTCAGTTCTAGTTTCTCTTAATAAATAGGGAAGGTATTGTAATTGTTTACTAGATCAAACCTGATCGAACAATCCATGATCAGAGTATTCCAGCAGTGACCACTCTGATTTGAATTTTTCTAACATTACCTACCAGAAAACAGTGTTACCCAATATGTCATTTTATTTCTAAAACAGTAAGATTTTAAAGAATCGATGATTTGAAGGAGATTTGGCCGCTATTTCTTTCTAGCAGATCAAGTAATTATTTAGATGTCTCATGTTAGATCGTTTATGAGGCAAATTAACATGTTTTTAGTCGTATTCCTCTTGATTCTCTGTTTAAATACCGCAGAAGATTACTTTTACCTTCTATAAAATCCTTCATAAACTGATCGCACAACGTCAGTTTCCATTCATTTATGCCTTCGAAATTTTTGGAAAATACATGGTTGTTAGACATGTCTCACTCTATAAATCTAGTGCCTCGTATGAAATTTCTAGGTAACTGAAGCAGCTACTTTACCTTACATGTCTGTGTTAATTACATAGATTTATCACACTGCCTGAAACAAACTATGAAGACAAAACTGTGTTCTTTACGTCTACGATACAACTTTCCTTATTGATTATTTCGTCATGATTATGGCATTTCCAATTGTTTTGTTAAATTCCTTAATAGTATTCATAATAGCGCAATATATGTTTATATCCGCGGCGGAGTTGAAAGAATTTGGGTATTATTTCGCTATGAATATATGTTGTTGTTGGCATTCCATCGCTTACGACGTCGAGGGTTCCAGTTGATCCAATCAACGGAACAGCCTCCTCGTGAAATTAACGTGCAAGTGGCTGAGCACTCCACAGACACGTGTACCCTTAACGTAGTTCTTGGGGATATTCAGCGTGACACAGTGTGACAAGGCTGACCCTTTGAATTACAGGCACAACAGAAACAGGAAGTAAGAGTGAGAGAAAGTTGTGGTGACAGAGTACAGCAGGGTTCGCCACCATCCCCTGCCGGAGCCTCGTGGAGCTTTAAGTGTTTTCGCTCAATAAACACTCACAACGCCCGGTCTGGGAATCGAAACCGCGATCCTATGACCGCGAGTCCGCTGCCCTAACCACTGGGCCATTGCACCTCCAAGGATATATAAAGTAAATAAAAAATACAGAAAGTGAACGAATACATAATCGGTAATAAAATGATATTGAAATATTTATTTCTAAATTGTTTATATATGGAAGAAATGCACCTGTATTAATTGTTAAAGAGAATTGGATATGAAGGCTGATTGAAAGGAATGACTCCTTACAAGACATTCACATCATAACTGATTCTATTGGTTGTACAATTGGGTTTCTTGCATGGGCGGGATTGACTTTCAATCCAACGATGTGTAGTGATTAGTCACAGGATGTTGTCAATCGTGAAACATGTGCAAATAAAAGAGCTTGACACTTTAAAAAGTACTTGTCTCATCAAACACAGCATTAGACTATATACTTTCTTTTATGGGTCTCGTACCCGAATACCTCGCATTTCAGAGTCCCTTATTTATTTGTTAGCGGCAACAAATAAACAGGTTCGTATCGGGACAAAAGAAATAGCTAACTGGTTTGACAATTTCATATATGTGTATGTAGTATCTCTATCTCTCTCTCTTTTTCCCTCTCTTTCTCTCTCTCTCTCTCTCTCTCTCTCTCTCTCTCTCTCTCTCCCCTCTCTCCCCTCTCTCTCTCTCCCTCTCTCTCCTGTTCTCTTTCTCTCTCTCTCTTTCTATCACTTTCTCTCTTTCTCTTCTCTCTCTTTTCTCTCTCTCTCTCTCTCTCTCTCTCTCTCTCTCTCTCTCTCTCTCTCTCTCTCTCTCTCTCCACACACTCACAAACACACACACATATATAGTTATAGGTAAGGGATTATCAATCCGGGCAAAATATTTCAAACATACATATATACATCTTAAAAAATAAAGAATTCTAGTGCAGTACTTCAATAAAAACAGCCACCTGGTATAAACATAACAGGCCAGATATAGCTGTATGGGACAGGGAGCAAATGTCCACCATTGTAGAGATCAGATGGCCAGCGGTTGCGAAAAGCTCTTAAAAAATTGGGCAAAAGAGGAGCATCTATGGAAGACTACTCTTTTATCCAAGCTATACATTTTCATTTGTTTCTATTATCTTAGATGCAATGGGTTGCGTAACAACAGATCTGTATAGAAATCAAGAAATGCTTGAATTCTCCAAGAGAAGAGCAGACTGATTCGCTTTCTCCAGATACAATCAATTAAAAGAACAGTGAAAATTTGTGAAACGTTTTAGGATTGAAACAGCAATGAATCATACACACTTGTGCTCCACAGTGATATGCACAACCATGAGTACATTTTTATCCACATGCACACACATGCACACACATACACACAACTCGCACACATTTATGTACGCATCGATTAATTCTGGTAATCACAAACAGTAGAGCCATTGTGTGTGTGTATGTGTGTGTGTGTGTGCAATGTGGTGATGCGGCAGTCATAAGACAGATTGGAAGAAATGAAATGAAATCCATGAGTTGAAACTTATGCGGTATCAAATACCATCGCAGTTGTTATTGAGGAAGCCACCGGATTCTTTGGATAGTAGAGCGCCCCCGTCTTACATATTTCCTTGTGGTTTACATCTGATCGAATTATTGCCGATCATCATTGAGAACCAGAGATGTATACAAACAATACATTCACAGCTGTTAACAAATATGTTAAACATAACTATGCCATACAACCATTTCATCTTAGTTTCTAGTTTTTCATAAAAACAATTTACAAACATATCATCGGACTTTCTCGTTATCCAACCATTTTGCTTCAGCATCTGTAAATTGATGATTAAAATGTAATTATATAATTATGTCATTGGGATTTTCCTGCTATATAACATTTTAGTTCCGGGGTTTTAACAGTAAGAAAATTTATAAATACAATAGTCGAAATTTCATGAAAAAATAAGGTGCGTTCAGTTTATTTTTAATTATTACGATTGTGATGATTTTTAAAAAAAAACTTCTGTCGGCCATTTTATGTACTCATAACAAAAGAATGATCAGTATTTATGCCAATAGATAAATTACTCCATCAAACCAGCAATTCGGGGTTAGATTTTTAAAAATACTGCAAACAGTTATGTTGTATCACAGGAGAGTCTTTAATAAGCACACGTACTGACAGCATTTCACTTCTTTTATTATTATTTGTCGACTAATAATACTGGTTAATGGTTAACTATTTAAGCAATTAACTAATCGATCGATTGATTGACCGATTCATCTTTAGATTTCGGTTTCTGTCGAGTTTTTCGTATATCTCTGTCTAGTATGCTCCAAAGATTTTCAATTGGGTTCATGTCAGGAGATCGACTCGGCCAAGGAAGCTTTTTGATCCCATTTTCAGTCAGCCATTGTTGATTCCTTTTCGCTGTGTGGCATGGAGCCCCATCTTCCATGAATAAAAACTCATTTTTCGTTATGTTACCGTGTGAATACATCGAAAGTAGTCTTTGCTTAAGTATTTCGATGTATTTTACAGAGTTTATTGTTCCAACGCATTCGATCAGCTCAGAACGACAATTGCTGGTGACAGCTCCCCATACCATTACAGAGATACCGCCATGTTTCACAGTTGGTTGGAGTCATTTTAAATCAAATTCTTGACTGGGAAGCCTCCGGACCCAAACACGTCCACTGTCTGAAAATAATGCAAATCTGGATTCATCTGAGAAAATCACTCTATCCCAAATTGAACTAGATTTTTCTGACATCTCCTTAGCCCATTTCTTTCTTTTCATGATATTAATTGGCTGAAGGCGAGGTTTTCTTCTAGCTGCTCGTCCATAATAACCAAGCTTATGCAGATATGTAACACACGTTCTTGGACTAACTTCTAGTTGTTTTGAAATGTCAGAAGCTTTCGAACGGGGTTCGTTTTTCACGATTCTCTTCAAACAGTGAAGCTTCCTTTCCGAGGGCCCAGGTCGGCCGAGACGAGAATCTGTCGATTCTTATTCTTGGCTTTTGAATTGCACTATAATTCTATTAACAGTAGCAAGAGGAATTTGAAGTTTTTCGGCAATTTTTCGCTGATTAAAACCAGCCTCAGATTGCCCAACAATACGATCTCTTTGAAAATCTGACAGTTCCGTTTAAATTTTTGTGCGTGGTATGGTTACTCTTCGCAAATGTTTAATATAATAGCACCTGGAATGAAAAAGACACCGCTGAAAACATATTAAGAAACTTAGATCAGAAATTTTGAAAATTAAAGGTGTCTATTTATTTCATTTAAATTATTATACATTATTTACACATTCGACGGATATTTGTCCTCATCTTGTTTGTTGTTAACACAACGTTTCGGCTGATATACCCTCCAGCCTTCTTCAGATGCCTTGGGGGAAATTTCGAAACTGGGTTCTCATTCCTAAGGTATTTTTCGATGTTATTATTATTATTATTATTTTTATTATTGTCTTGCCACTGCTTCGAATCGAACTTGGAATCAGTAGCCCGCGCTCTTAACCACTACGCCAATATGCCCGTGGGCAATTATGGAGTGAATTTTAGGGCTTATAAACCTAATATTTTTCTATCCTTCCTTAATACCGGTTCCCATATGCTGCTCATATCTGCATTCGGGCTGCTTAGGAGGTTGTTGTGTCCAACTATTTAGCAGCTGTTTCGACACACCAACGTGGGACGGCGCAGGATGGTCCACAAGAGTTTACATCCTCGTGTTGTGGGCTGGGCAACATTCTGACTTCGGTCTGAATGGCTAAAAACTCGAGTACAATGCAATCATTCTCCAATTTTCATTGTGTGTTACCGGCGGACATGATCCTTTTCAATCCTTCATGATAGTTCATTAGTGACTGTCGTTATATGCAGGGAGACAACTCTAAGTAAACACTTTGCTCACAATAAGACTCATACTGGTTATTTTGAGTATGTAACTTCACAATTATCTGTCTGCCTTTCAACGCGACATCTTTTCACTGCGAACTGCTAAAGATTCTAAACAATATTCATGAACTGAAGTCAAACGCTTCATGTCTTCATTTCCCGTTATCTGAAGTCAATTTTACAGTGGTCGTACACTGTAAGCATGTAGCAAATACATTCCTTTAACTCTACTTTTTTAAGTAGGTATTATATCGCCATTTTTGAACGTACCAATCATACTTCTCTCCGAAAAAATAGCTCCCTTTGCTGTTGAATAAAATTAAATTGCAGAGGGAAAGTTTCAATGCCTTCCTTCAATTTCTTTACACCATTTATGTGGCTGATTCTGACCAGAAATTTCGCTTTCATGTAAAACAACTGTAGTCATTATCCGTAATTTATTCCCAAAACACTTCAGTAGCTCTATTTTGCATCGCTTGCAAACTTAAATGTTGTATGATCGTTAAAGTGCAACGACTTCCACAATAACCAATTTGGTTTTCTGTTCCTAGGTTAATCGGAAACATAGATTGCTGTGCTTATAAAAAAAACCCTAGTAAAGACCCACAGTAGTTCAAACATTGGATCTTTTTTAAAACGGGGGCCACATTTTTCATTAACGAAACACTTTGAAACTTGGAACACTGGTAGAATGTGTCATATAAAACATCTTTTTCTCTTAGTCTTCTTAAAAAAAAAAGAAATCCATGAATTATTCCATGTTAAAGTTGTCGTATTTCTGTAATTTCAACCAATCACTGACGTCCATTCAGCCGATATACATTAAGTGCCGACTACATAAACAAACGATTCTGAAACAATTAACCCTAACCCTAACCCTAACTCTAACCCTAACCCTAACCCTAGGGTTAGGGTTAGGGTTAGGGTTAGGGTTAGGGTTAAAGCAAATTTAAAATGAAAAAAGCAAATAAAACGAAGGTATGGAGATTAAATACGCTTTACATCGCTTAGTGAGCCAAAGGAGTAAATGTAAACAACTGAATACTTGTCAGTGATTGGTTGAAATTATCGAAATAAGACAATTTTTTACATGAAATAAATTCGAATACAAAAATATTTTTCTGTTCTATAACACAAAATAGATAAGTATACGAAGTTTGAAAGTCTTTCGCTACCAAAAACACTACGTAAAACATTAATGAAAAATGTGGCCCCCGTTTTAAAAAAGATCCCAAACATTTAATACCGGTATTTAATTAAGTGTCTATTGTTTGCCACGGTAACGATGCAAACTGTCAATACAAACAGAAGGATGAACTATTTAGCGCTAAACTATTAAGCACAATTCGTACGTAATTAAGCCAGCAGCACCTAGTCGTACAAACACTTCCGCGCATGTGTAATACAATAATGGTGATGTTCTTCACTGTTATATGGGAATGTAAATTGTTTTTGTTACATGCTATTCTGTGTTCTGAATACTTTTATTCTAATAAATGTTGCTTACTGCAAGTTATGAATGATTCTTTTATGACTTCATTGCTTTCAGGCTTAGCTTAAGGTATTTTCCCGCCAGACATCACAAAATGCGTCTGAATACACATTGCCGGACAGCAAATAGAGACTCGGATATTATTTAGAAAATATTTTTCATTTTAAACTTCGTATATAGTACGCACTAGGGATTTTGACCCAAGGAAATTTAAGCTAAGAGCATAAGACTCCTTGCAAGAAAGCAAGCGAATGTGTACGAAAACAAGGACGCAAAAGAAAAAAAAACGGAGAAATGGTACACAATTACACATACAAACAACAAGACATTAACAACAGGTGTCTTTCGACTAAGGACGAATTAAATAAAGCTGGCGTGTGTGGAAGTAAAGCCTTACGGCGGGAACATAAGAAATGAAAGTCATGGGAAGGAATATAAGAGATGCTTCACGGATGGTAGTCGAACCAAGAAGGAAAGGTCAGGCTTAGTGGAGCGCCAGTCACGTAGAAGGAGAGGATAGAGGTAGGGGACAGAGGGATCGAAGAATCTGGGAGGGACGAGAAAGAGAGAAAGGGACAGAGTGAGGTAAAAGAGGAGGACACAATCATATCTATTTGTATGTACTCGTTTGATCTAAATTTGAAATAAATTGGTATAATCACTTCTCATTACTTGTTTTGTTTGTTTTGTTTTAAGCTGTGTCAGCTGTGTCAAGAGATGATAATCTGAATTATGTTTCATCTAATATTCTTCTTTAGTTTACAAGTTGGGTCACACTGTACTTAAATACAGAAGCAATCGTAAAATATCTTAACGTTCTGTGTAGATGGGTAATTACTGACTGAACGGACGCAAAGTAATATGGGATTGAAATTTTGGCACAAGGCCAGCAACTTCAGAGGTGGGGATAAGTCGATTGCATTGACCTCAGTGCTGAAATGGTACTTATTTTAGCGACTTGGAAAGGATGAATGTCTAAGCTGATACTACTACTACTACTACTACTACTACTACTACTACTACTACTACTACTAATAATAATAATAATAATAATAATAATAATAATAAATGCCCTGATGCAGTACCAGGCAGTGGCTTTCATGGCTTTTGATCTTAACTGATTGGAAGTGTTATCGTGTACATTGTTTTGTTTTGGTATAAAAAGATGAGCTACAGCAAATATTCTGCTCAATACCACAGATTTGCTTGTCAGTTGTTTGACCTTAACCAGTTTAGCATGTCTCTTAGCGGCTGACGATGTGCATCTCTAATCACGAGCAGTAGTGGGGGAGCATCACAGCCATGTGTTGAGAGGGGGGTTTTTTGAGTTTGAATAATTCACCTCAGGAAACATACGTGTTTCGTTCAACATCCTTAAACAACCCTTATTCAAGGACCATTTGAGAGAGATGGGCTATTTGACCTGAAGAAAATTCTAACTGGGCCCCCACCTACAAGGTCATGTGCTCTTTATCTTGATATGAGATCACCATGTCGCGCACATATAGTTGTGATGCATGTGCTTGGTGCACCCTTAGTCATGATGGGTGTATTGGGCTTCGTATATTTTACCCCAGTGTCACTTTGATATCTACTATTTTCTGTTACAATCTTACCCTTCTTTTCTCCCTAACTACCTTTTATTGCAGCAACACTATTAAACGCACGATAAAAATTAAGGAGATAAGCACCAGCTAATATATACAAACTGCACAATTACGAAAACTGTAAACCACAGCAAAACCTATAAAAAGAAGAGAAAAATTCAAAAAATTCAAAAATTCAACGATGTAAATATCAGTGTATATATATTATTATTTTTTACTATCAGCAATAAAAACAGAACAGGGTGAAATGGTTTTTTCCAAGGCCAAGGTTAGCGCTCTCGTTGATTGCTAGTTGTAGTAAACACACTTGACCTCAGCTGACCGCAAGTGTGTGACACTTCTTTTGTTCCCTGAGTGCACAGGAATGCAAAGCCCCCCATTGTTGATCTCCTTCTCACCATCTGCCGAAGTTATTTATAGACCTGTAGAATTTGGTCTATTCACCAAGCTGCTTCTCTTCCTCCCACTATGTCCTCCAGCCCTCACATATTTATGATTATCTCAAGTACAAGGCAAAAGTCGAAACTAAACTGCATTTAACAATACCACACAATAATAGGAGCAAAGATGGCAGGCTTAACTAAATAACGGTTATACTGTCGCCATGGCTACAAATGTTAGCCACAACGGTACAGATCAAGGCACTATTGACGGTAACTAACAACAACCGTCTCTACATCTTCCACACAGGGCTCAATACTAATAATTTTAATGTAGCACAATTATGTCTTACGAAACAAAAGGGAAAACTACAATAGTACACCAAATCGCTTGTCTTATGGTTAATCTGGAAGCGTGTGCTCCAGGAGAGAGCCAGCCTGGGGTCGAAAAGTCATCAACTGGCACAAACTTTTCTCTAGATACGAATCTAGATGGTCGCTTGAACGGGAAATACCCCAATTCGAGCCCCCAAGTCCACCACCACACCCATCACAGAAAGAAAATGTAAGAGGATCAAATGAACCTGAGAAGAGTATACAGAAGTAATATACGCCTATTACTATGCATTAGGCAGACCAACTGAAGAGAAACACTCCGCACACTCTTATCAACTATGGAGAATACAAAATCAAGACAGCAGGCTATATTTGGACGAAAACAAGTTAGCAAATGTTAGGAGAGATATCCTCAGAAATAAAAGACTCACAGATAGTGAAATAACCACGATCAAGCACGTAGCGGAAAATGACCTAAATATAAGACAGAAGGAAATGAAAAACCAGACGAAGAGAGCAACTCTACACAAGTCTCAACTGAAAGACTGCCATCTGACCAGAACACGGAAATGTCTGAAGAAATAAATTGTAATGAACCTGATAAAGATAGCGAGAAAAGTGGTAAAGAAACAATATTTGAAGACTAGACATTTACTGAAGAACATTGAGAGTCCATGATAGAAATGAAGCAGAAAATACTGAATATGCTTTCAGTTGTAAGGCACGCCCATATGCATGATAGGGAAACACTTCATAAATTCTCAAATGTAGTCCAAAATAGAAAACAAATTAAAATTGGAACCTATGTAACAAAAGAAATTATACAAGAACTAAAACCAGATCTCATTGAACTAAACAAAATTATTTACGCAACTGCTAAGACAATTGAAAACAAAGAAATACAAACCCAAGAAGAAATCCAAACTAGAAAAGTAAAGTTGAAAAAGAGATTCAAATAATGAGAGGTGAAATATCGATATTGAATGAACTAATCTGTGGAAACGATATAAAATCCAGAAAAGGAAGAAAGATGAAGAGAAAACATAGATTCTCACAGAGAGAAGAACTGCTTTCAGCAAAAGAAACACTGCAACAAAAGTGCAAGCAAAAGCTCAAAGAACACGGAGATTTGAGAAGAGAAACAGGTTTTACAATCAAAATAAACTGTTCACATCCAATGCGAAAACATTCTACAGAGAAATAGGGAAGGAGAAGATAACCGTTGAAGACCCCCACCCCTCCTCCCGTGGAAGAAGTTGAAAATTTTTGGAAAAATATCTGGAGTGATGAAAAGACATACAATGAAAATGCATGTAACAAAGTGTTAGCTATAAATTCCTTAGCAGTTCTAGTTGTTATTTAGTTCCAATGTGTTGAATTGGAATATGAGCGAAATAAGGAAGATTGACAGGAAAATCCGTAAACTGCTGACTTGCAATAAGATACACCACCCAAACGCAGGCGCAGATCGTCTTTACCTACCCACAGCTCAAGGAGGTCGAGGCTTGATCCTATTTGAAATCTCTTACAAAACCACCACAACTGGATGGGCACAATATCTTGAAACATTTAACGAGTGGATGCTAAAGCACAAGGCCCGAAATGTGGGGGGAGGGGGCCAGTCGATTAGTTCGACCCTAGTACGCAACTGGTACTTAATTTATCGACCCCGAAAGGATGAAAGGCAAAGTCGACCACGGCGGAATTTTAACTCAGAACGTAACGGCAGACGAAATACCGCTAAGCATTTCGCCCGGCGTGCTAACGATTCTGCCAGCTCGCCGCCTTTGATAGTAATCCTTTCTACGATAGGCACACGACCTGAAATTTTAGGGGATCCTACCAATGTATACAATGCGTTTCTCTGCCCTTGGTATCAGGAAGACTCTCGGCAAGAAATGGAAATAGAATTGAAAGAAGATGAAAATGAAAATAATAATAATCCTTTCTGCGATAGGCACGAGGCCTGAACTTTTAGGGGAGGGGACAAGTCGATTACATCAATCCCAGCGTTTCACTGGTACCTAATTTATTGACCCGAAGGGATGAAAAAGCAAATTCAATCTCGGCGGAATTTGAACTCAGAACGTAAAGATAGAGGAAATGCCGCTAAGCATTTTGCCCAGCGTACTAACGATCCTGCTAGCTTGCTGCCTTCTGGATCTAAAGTAATATTAAATGATTTAATATTTGGACTTTTAGTTGGAGAAAAGAAACTAAAAGTGTGTGACAATTGTTGGCGACTCTAGAAGAAAAATAGAGATGATACTGAAAATATCAACGGATTTAGAATTGATTTTACCGAGAATAGAATTTTCGTTCTGAGACGGAAAATCTGATCTTTGTTAGCCGGTAAGGTGACACCTACGGAGGTGTCGTTATCAGGTTTTGTTCTTTTTACATTTCGGAAGTTTGCTTGTTTAGCAAATGACTTTGATCTGAGACTGCGCGTTGAAACCTAAGCAACTACATGAAGCAAATCCATTTAGTAACTCATGAAGTTGTAAAATTCACTCTAAATTAAAATTTTTTTCATGAGGCGTCGAAATTTTCACTGTATACGTACTACCAAGTCCCTGATACAAGTCTACTGTTACTGCTTCAGAAGCCTGTTATTGGTCAGATCTTAGGAGCCTGTTTAGTTTGGAGTGTTAGGTGTTTGCTGTATTCGTGTAGATTAACTTTGACTCTTTAGCATCGATTGACCGTTAGATCTCATTATTTCCTTTTCTTTTTATACTCTTTTGATGCTGTGACATCGGTTACCAGTTCGGTAATTAAGTCTTAGAAACCGGTTGCTGCTACAGTCATAACAAGGGCCGGTGAATACAATTAAAACTTTGCTTTACTGATAAAACCGAAACATGTCCAGCGTTGTTTCGCCTACTAACCAAAGACCAGAACCCCCTACTCACTGCATTCTCGGATTAAAATTACCAATTAACTTTAATTTCGTAGTTGATAATTTGCAACTGGGACTGAAGTTGAATAATTTGGCCAAGATAAGGGCAAACGTAGAGAGCACTGTTTCAGATGGATAGGAGGGGTGCTATTGGGACTGGTTGCATGCTGAATCAGCATGATCGAAGCTAATTGAGAGAACATACTGTCAAGGTATTCCAGCCATGTCTTTCGATATCAGACACAACAATGCTGTTTCCCTTATTTAAGAATGCAAAGTGCAATTTCGTTGATATTTCTAGCTAGTTGATCATTTGGACTCCATGGTTAATTTTTGTACGTGACGACTACATGTAGGTAGTAAGGGTTTTGTTGAATACATGGAGTACAAAGTTAGGGACCAAAGCTTATAGCAAATCCGGAACTTTTATCTTGGTTCATTTTGGTTAAAGAGTGGTGAGACAAAGGATTTGTGTGAAATCCAAGGAATCAGGATATTTTGCCGTAGGTTGGAATTATTTATGTTGTCGCAGTTCCATTATTTATTTATTTATTTAGTTAGTTAGTTAGTTAGTTAGCTATCTAGTTCGTTAGTTTAACTGGAGCGAAGTACCGAATGACGTTGCACCTCAAACTAAGAGGTATTATCTTGTCACATCTCTATACGTTAGTACTCGATGCTATGAACTAGCTATTTGCAAACCACTTCTATTCGGACCCACTCGATGCATATTTCTCTCGTTAACCTTGCTGAGTCACACACACTCACATCATCTGTTCTACACTCAACACTTGAATCTTCAAGTAATTTTCAAGAATACTCGATGTCGTCTAAGTGGTGATCGTCATTGCTTTGTCATTTATCCTAAGTCAGCTTTGATCGATCGAATCTATGATAAAAATCGCTTCCTGACGATCATGTTTATGTTTTATTTTTGAAGAGAGATTAGGTTGTTATATATTTGTAGCAATTCAAGAGGCCATGAAGAGACTCCTTCTTAACTGCGATAATAAAACGAGTTGTGTTAATACAGTGAAGGCGCATGGCTCCAGAGTTAAAGCAGCGGGCTCACAATCACGAGGAAGTGAGTTCGGTTTCAGGACCTGGTTGTGTGTTGTGTTCTTCAGCAAAACACTCTGTTTCACGTTGCTCTATTTCACTCGGATGTAGAAATAAGTTGCGACGTCACTGATGCTAACAGGGCCGGATTAAGACCCATCGAGGCCCTAAGCACTTAAAAGATGTTGCTGCCCCCATAAAAGATTAAGTAATTCAAAATATAAACAATAACAAACCATAAAATAAACTTTTATTTTTCAAAACAAAACAAAACAGTAAGAGGGAAAATAATGCTTATTTTTGTATATTTCCATTTTATTTATAATTGAAAAGTTTCCTCCTATTTTTTTTTTGAATCGCTAAGTCTTTGATCAGATTCTCAAAGTTAATCTTAGATAACATCTGCATCTATACTTAGTAGAGATAAAGGCATCCCGAATATCATTTTCGTAAGTTTAAAGTGATTTCTTTTGTGCCGTAAACCGTTTACTATTTTTTATTTCTCTATTGCCCACAAGGGGCTAAACATAGAGGGGACAAACAAGGACAGACAAAGGGATCTAGTCGATTGCATCGACCCCAGTGCGTAACTGGTACTTAATTTATCGACCCCGAAAGGATGAAAGGCAAAGTCGACCTCGGCGGAATTTGAACTCAGAACGTAACGGCAGACGAAATACCACTAAACATTTCACCCGGCGTGCTAACGTTTCTGCCAGCTAGCCGCCTTAACTATTTCTGTGGTGCACCCTCCCTTCCTTGACGCCCTAAGCACGTGCTTATTTTGCTTAATGGTTTATCCAGTGCTGAGTACCAAGCTGTATCGGCCTTTGCCTTTCCCTTGGATCACATTTGTGGCGTGGAGGGAGGAGGCTGGTATGCATGGGCGACTGCTGGTCTTCTATAAACAACCTTGCTCGGACTTGTACCTCGGAGGGTAACTTTCTAGGTGCAATCCCTTGGTCATTCAAGACCGAAGAGGGTCTTAATTAGTGTTAATAAGTCAATATTTAGTTGGTTATTCAAATTCTGCCGAGGTTGGTTTTGCCTTTCATTCTTTTGGAGTTGATAAAATAAGTACCAGAAGTTGATGAGAGATTCACCAGAGAGGAAAGTGTTTGTCTCTAGACCTTTTAGACGCGAACACCATACACATTCTTTCGCCATAGCCACAAGTACGATGAAAATGGCTCTTCCTTCCCGTTTCAAGGAAGGAGGCGCGACAATATTTACGATAGACTCGGATAATTAGATAGATAGATAGATAGTTATACATACACACATATATGTATGTATCGATGTATCTATGTATCTATATATGCATTTATCTATTTATATAAACTCTACGGATAGTATGGAATTCCTGATGTATATCCACATCAGGAATTTCATAGCATTTCCACTGTATGATGACATCGAGTAGCCAATAATTGCGGACGACCTTGGCATAGCATTTTACAAGGGTTTTACCCAAATCTTATTAAACTAGTGTGCGCGCGTGTGTGTGTGTGTTTGTATGTGTGTATTCACACACACACACACATATGAATATGTGAGTGCAGCATGTAAAAGCACCCACTACACTCTTGGAGTGGTTGGCATTAGGAAGGGCATCCAGCTGTAGAAAATCTGCCAAATCAGATTGGAGCCTGGTGTAGCCATCTGGTTCACCAGTCCTCAGTCAAATCGTCCAACCCATGCTAGCATGGAAAGCGGGCATTAAATGATGATGATGATGATGATGATGATGTATATACATAGGGATACATATGTATATGCATGTATGTCATTGTTCAGTTTTATTTAAGATTTCTTGCCAATAGCGAAAGAGTTGGTTTCTAACCTAGATCCAAGACTCCTTCATTGGAATCTCAACAACATCAAAGGGATATTTTGCATGTAGTTGTGCATATTTGCAGTATTTGGAGACAGCACATGTGCAGATTTGTATGTTTTGTTTTATGTATGTATTCTGATGCATATAGTTCCATGTCTAGACATGCATGTATGCATGTATGTATGTATGTATGTATGTAGGCTGCCTTGATAGGAGACTGTAAGGTTGAAAAAGAGAACCCAGACTGAACGCGACCCATTTTAAGGAGCCCAACGATGGAGCAAACACATAAATAAACAACAGCACTAGACGGTCTGGGTATGAGTATGCCACACGAAATGACAACCAAGTCAGCTTCATTCTACATACACCACAGAGATTTGTCCTGAAACTAAAGTGAGTGGGTCACCCCCTGGCAAGTTGGAATTCATCGCAAACAAATCTAGGCCAAACATATTCCTTCTTGCCGATATATCCTTTGGCAGGGAGAAATTGATATCTTGGAATACGAGAAACAGCTGCAACAATAAGAAGATATATATACATACATATATATATATATATATATATATATATATATATATATATATATATATATATATATAGATAGATAGATAGATAGATAGATACATACATACATAGATACATACATACATACATGTGTCATACATGTATATTTTTGTATATACTATATACAGATACGTACTCAGGTCACGGAGAGGGTCATAGCCCAACTAATTAGGGAGAGAGTCAGTTTAGATGAGATGCAGTTTGGGTTCATGCTAGGGAAAAGCACCACTGATGCTATATTCCTGGTAAGACAGCTGCAGGAGAAATGCCTAGCCAAAGATAAACCTCTGTACCTGGCTTTCGTTGACCAGTGAAGAATTCCGGGTAGAGGTAGGGGTCCACCAAGGTTCAGCCCTCAACCCCCTCCTATTTATCATAGTCCTCCAGGCAATAACAGAAGAATTCAAGACAGGATGCCCCTGGGAGCTCCTCTATGTTGATAACCTTGCTCTAATTGCTGAGGCACTATCAGAACTAGAGGAGAAGTTTCAGGTGTGGAAGCAAGAATTAGAATCAAAGGGCCTTATAGTCAACCTAGCTAAAACCAAAGTTCTAATAAGTAGGAAGGCAGACAAACCACAAACCCCTTCAGGTAGATGGCTCTGCTCGATCTGTAGAAAAGGCATAGGTAGAAACTCTATATGATGTACTCAGTGTAAGCTATAGACACATAAGAGGTGCAGTAATATCAAAGGAAGGCTAACTAGGAAGATAGTTTTTGTATGTGGTAGATGCTCAGGAGCAATAAACACTGAAAATGTGCAGAGAACAACTTCTGCCACATTCCAGGGAGAAAAACTAGATGTAGTTGATAGCTTCCGCTATCTGGGTGACCAAGTCAGTAGCAAGGGTGGGTGCTCTGAAAGTGTAGCTCTGCTGGTGACAAAGGGCTTCTCGCTCAGAGTAAAAAGTAGACTGTATGATGCATGTGTATGAACAGCCATGCTACATGGCAGTGAAGCATCAACTGTGACTGCTAAGGACATGCGTAAGCTTGCAAGGAACGAAGCCAGTATGCTCCACAGGATGTGTAATGTCAGTGTGCATACTCAACAGAGTATAAGTGCCTTGAGAGAAAAGTTGGACCTAAGAAGCATCAGATGTGGTGTGCAAGAGAAATGACTGCACTTGTATGGTCGTGTAGTGCGAATGGATGAGGATAGCTGTGTGAAAAAGTGTCACACCCTAGCAGTTGAGGGAAAATGTAGAAGAGGTAGACCCAGGAAGACCTGGGATGATGTGGTGAAGCACAACCTTCGAACATTAGACCTCACCAAAGCAATGACTAGTAACCAGGACCTTTGGAAATATGCTGTGCTTGAGAAGACCCAGCAAGCCAAGTGAGACCATAACCCGTGGCCTATGCCAGGGGTGTAACCAGCCCACTTAGGCATACCTCTCTTTCATTGGACACTAAACTCTGCTTGCAAAGACCTGTTGAGGCAAGTGAAATTGAAATCAAATTCAATGACAGCACTGCATGACTGGCATCTGTGCTAGTGGAGTGCTAAGAGCACCATCTGAGTGTGATCATTGCCAGAGCCGCTGACTGGCCCCCATGCCGGTGGCACGTAAAAAGCACCATTCGAGCATGATCATTACCAACTTCACATTACTGGCACTTGTGCTGGTGGTATGCGAAAAACAACATTCAAGCGAGAACATTGCCAGTGCCACTGGACTGGCTGCTGTGCAGGTGACACGTAAAAAACACCATTTGAGCATGGCTGTTGCCAGTACCAACTGACTGCTCCTCATGCCTGTGGCAAGTAAAAGCACCCACTACACCCTCAGAGTGGTTGGCATTAGGAAGGGCATCCAGCTGTAGAAACTCTGCCAGATCAGATTGGAGCCTTGTGCAGCCATCTGGCTCACCAGTCCCCAGTCAAACTGTCCAATCCATGCCAGCATGGAAAGTGGATGTTAAACGATGATGATGATGATGATGACGATATATATATGAGTACGTATCTGTATATAGTATCTACAAAAATATACATGTATGACACAAATTTTTGTACCCCTTATAAATTCATACTTAGCTTATATAAAACAATATGGGTATCTTCACAACTTAGAATTAAACTGCTTAGATTATAATTTAATTAATTTATAGTAAATTTGTTCATTCACTTCAATGCTAAATCTTCTTGATAACCCTAAATTTTAACTTTATACAATATGGATATATTGTTTAAAATAGTTTTAGTAATTAAGTTTTTTATCCCTTTCTTAAGGTGTTCCAACCTCCTGATCTTAGTGTTAATATTGGCCTTTATACAAGCAGCCCTTCTAATTAAGTACCCCTAAGAAACTATAATACCATGTATGGACTAACACTAATAACTTTTAAAACCTATATTATACCTCTTAATATAATATTAGTATATAATTAGCATGTCCTTTTAACAACAATATTCTTTTAACCAATACCAGGTATCAGTCTTGATTGTAATAAGCGAAATAAGTTAATAAACAACTTTTAGTTCATAATACTTAAATTATTATACATTTTCTATAAATCTTCTCTATTGAAGTTAATTAGGTATATATACTTTATAATGGTTTTAGTGATTAGGCTATCTTTATTCCTTTCCTATGGTGCTCTCTACTCTAACTGATCATTTTATTATTTTATAATAGTCTCTAATAAATCTAATCTTTGTACTCCTATTAATTCATACTTAGCTTATATAAGACAATACCGGTACCTCCACAACTTAAAATAATTCAATTTAATTAAATTAGTATATAGTGAACATGTTCTTTTGCCTCAGTGATCCTTTATTAGATACCAGTTAAATTCCAATTGATCAATCTCCATAGATACCATCTAATAAGTTAATATTTAGATAACTAATAAGTATAAATATTAAACTGTTTCTATGTAATTTTCTTTTCCTCCCTCTATTGTGGTAAAATTTTGGTAGATACTCAAAAGTATTCAAAGAAGTTTTATCCTTTTGTTATAATATCATTCTTTATAATCTTCTTGACTACCCTAAAGTTTAACTTTATACAATATGACAATATTGTTTGAAATGACCTTTAGAAATTACTTGATTTATCCCTTTCTTAAAGAGCTCTACCCTCCTGATCTTAGTATTTACAAGGGCCTTTATATAAGTAGCCCTTCTAATTAAGTACCCCTAAGTAACTATAAATATCATGTATGGAGTAACAATAATAACTTCTTAAACCTATAATATAACACCTAGTTTTTAAAAAATAGTGTAAAATTATAATGTCCTATAACATAAATATTCCTTTAGCTAATACCAGGTATCAGTCTTTATTGATACTAGCTAAATAAGTAAATATATATTTTTTAGTTTAATATATTTTGAATTATTATACATTTTCTATAAATCTTCTATATTGTTGTTAATAAGCTTCATATACTTTATCATTTTTTAAGCTATTTCATTCATTTTCTATGGTGTTCTGTCCTGTATATTCACTACTTATAATAAACTGCTTAGATTATAATTTAATTAATATATATAGTTATATAATATGGATTAGAGAAGTTAGTTTTCAAACGATCAAATCACACAACGAGGGGAAGTAATTCATTATATTATCCAACACAAGTAACACAAGGGATATAACTCCATGATTAGAATCAGCAGAGTAACTAAAGGAATTCAGTCATCTAAGAATAAAAATATGGTTTAAATTTTCTTTTGTAACTCTCTCTCTCTCTCTCTCTCTCTCTCTCTCTCTCTCTCTCTCTCTCATCTCTCTCACTCACACACTCACATTAATAATAACAACAACAACAACAACAACAACAATAATAATAATAATAATAATAATAATAATAATAATAATAATAATAATAATAATTAATTCGTTTTATTGGCCACAAGGGCTAATATCAATAAAAAACATATAAGTACAAAGACAGGACGAAGGTTACAAAAGGTTTTGTAGGAAAGTTCGTCTAAACAGGAAGAAAACGGAGAAAGATATAATAAATAAATAGATAAATAAATAAGTAGAACTCCCAAAGGGGGAGGCGCTTCGAAAAAGGCAAGGTTACACGTGGAAAAACCCATAAAACCACGGGAGCCTGGTCAGAAAAAATAAGAAAGGGGTATAGAGCCCTTTCTCCTTCTACATTACCTTTTTTTTTTTCTACAGGTGTATTCTCAGAATTGGTCCGTTTATACTGGCCATTCTTCCAACAGTCACCCATCTTTCAACGAATTTGCTATGAGACAGCACTTCCCTCTCTACTCTCATCTTCCTTTTCAAGTGGAACTTGAAAAAGTTGATGAGGCCTTGGCCAAAGAGGAAAGTGTCTGTCTTTAACCCTTTCAAACGGGTCCACCATATCACCTCTTTCGCTACAGCCACTAGGCATAGGAAAATTGCCTTGCCCTCCTGGTTAAAGGAGGTCGGCGGGTCAATTCTCACGATGGATCCAGCTGATAGCCGGATCCGTCCTACACGTGACAGTAGCTGTTCGATATAGACCCACAGGTCAGCAATGCTCGGGCACTGGACGAGTGCGTGCAGAACGGTTTCGTCGTCCTGAGCGCACCTCGGGCAGGCCCGGTTGACGGCACTTCCATGTCGGTAGAGTTTATCTCGAACAGGTAGCGCACCTCGGTAGCACTGCCAGGCGAGGGACCTTTGGAAATTATCCATGGTCCCCGGCCCGAAAGTTCTCCTGAACAGACTGTTTAGCTGATTATCCTCGACGCCTAGAGTTTCCCCGAGAACGTCGTCGCACTTTTCTCCCACTAACCCTCTATAGAAAGCTAGAGTGGATCTACTACCGATCGCACTGCCGGCCTGACTGAGGGCGGTGAGAGCTTGGCGGCACTCGAGGTGCCAAGCGCCCTTTCTCGGTCTACGTTTGATCCAGGATTGCAGCTCTGTTAAAGAAACGAGCTGCGGAAAATCGCGTCTGACGAAAGGCGACCACACCTGTTCACCGTCCAGGAAGCGCCTGAGATGTCGTAGCCTGAGCGCATGTTTGCGCATCAGCAACCACGGCATGCCAAGGCCTCCGTTCAGCGGCTGTTGACAGCAGATGGAGCGCCTGACCAGTGGTACCTGACCCTTCCACAAAAAGTTGAAGAGCAAGCGTACCATCTTGGTTAACCAGCGGTCGGGACAAGGGACGACGGTCAAACGGTAATAGATGACGGATGCGATGTACGCATTCGCTACCTCCGCTCGTTGGCCACCCTGTTCGTCACTTCTTCCCAGTTTTTCTCCAACTGGAGGTCCGGACCGAACCAGACCCCGAGCAGTTTAACGGGTCCGTCTGTCCAGCGCCCTACGACGCTGTTGGACGGCATGGACTTGCCCCTCCAGGTGCCTAGTTGCAAGCCCATTGACTTTTCCGCGTTAATTTTCGCACCTGTCACCGCTTCATACTCGTTTAGTGTCTCGCCAATCAGGTCAATATGCCTGTGGCTCGACACCATCACGGTGACGTCGTCGGCATAGGCAGACACGCTCCTTCCACATCCCAGATCACGGGGGGACGCCCCTCAAAGCCTCCAACTTCCGCAGTAATGGCTCGAGAGTCAATACATACAGAAGGGAGGAGAGAGGACACCCTTGGCGAACCGAACGCGAGATGTTGAACGGTTCCGATAGATGGCCGTTCACCGAGCAGATGCCGCTGTATAGAGCAGCTATCCACCCGCGGAAGACCGGACCGAAACCAGCTGCCTTGAGAACAGCTGCCAGGTATCGATGGTCGACCCTATCGAAGGCTTTAGACTGATCTAAATTGATCAAAGCCCCACCCGCGCCAGCTTCGTTACCCACTCTCTCTATGATGTAGCGCATGAGATGGAGGTTGTCGTGGATAGACCTAGTCGGCACAGCGCATGTCTGCGCCTTGCCGATCAGTTTGCCCACGACAGGCGCCAATCTCTTGGCTAGCACCTTGGCCAAGATCTTCAACTCTGTGTTGAGCAGAGTGATGGGCCTAAAGTTCCCTATAATGTCCCCCTTGTTTGGGTCCTTTCTTAGCAAAGCCACCACTCCCCGACAAACAAAAGCAGGAATTCTCCCGTTTTGTTGCCAATAATAATAATAATAATAATAATAATAATAATGCCCTGATGCAGTGCCAGGCACTGGCTCTCATGGCTTCTGATTTTACCGATTGGAAGTATTATCATGTATATGTTTTGTTTTGGTATAAAAGATGAGCTACAGCAAATATTCTGCTTAATACCACAGATTTTCCTGTCAATTGTTTGACCATAACCAGTTGAGCATGTCCCTTGGTGGCTGACGATATGTGCATCTCTGATCATGAGCAAAAGTAGTGGGGGAGCATCATAGTTGAGAGGAATTCTTTGGGGTTTGAATAATTTGCCTTTGGCAACATGGGTGTTTCATTCAACATCCTTAAATAACCCTTATTCAGGGACCTTTTGAGCAGGATGAACTACTCGACCTGAAAAAAATTCTAACTGGGCCCCACTTGCGAGGTCATGTACTGTTTATCTTGATATGAGCTCACCATATCGTGCACATATGGTTGTGATGCATGTGCCTGGTGTGCCCTTATCAGATGGGTACTCCTGTTAGGTATACTGGGTTTTGTTTATTTTACCCCAG
>NC_142929.1:126469768-126544768 GCF_046866305.1 Octopus bimaculoides | reverse complement strand
GTGTCACATAGCTAGCTAGAGGCGATGGCTTCTTGGAGCTAATTCACGGCAGCTTTCGTCCTAATTTTGGGACTGCCATGTTGGCTTGGCGATAACTATTAATTTCCAGTACCGCTGCCGTAGTCTCCTTTAGAGAGACTTAGAAATATTAATAACTCTATTTCTGAAAACCAGTGGATAGATTCCACTGAAATTAGATAAATAACCTTCGAGCAGATAGTCAGCAGCGCCGCCTGGCTAGGGCTTGGCTGCTCTGCATTGACAAGGGGCAACACCCTGAAACTAGTCTGCAGATGCCAAACCAGCAGGGGGACACTGCTGACCTCCCCTGTTCGAAGGTTATAAAGGACACAGGTTTCGTGTGTCACATAGCTAGCTAGAGGCGATGGCTTCTTGGAGCTAATTCACGGCAGCTTTCGTCCTAATTTTGGGACTGCCATGTTGGCTTGGCGATAACTATTAATTTCCAGTACCGCTGCCGTAGTCTCCTTTAGAGAGACTTAGAAATATTAATAACTATATATATATATATATGAATCATCACTCTCTGTCGGTTGCTAGTGTGGAACCTCGGGTTGGACGGTTTGACCAAACCTGGTAAGCTGGATGGCTGCACCAGACTCCAGTCTGATTTGGCATGGCTTTCTACAGCTGGTTGTCTTTCCTAACGCCAACCACTTCGAGAGTGTAATGGGTGCTTTTACGTGCCACCGGCACAGGTTCCATTTGCATGACACCGGTATCTGCCACGACTGCGATTTTGCTCGGTTTGATGGGTCTTCTTCTCAAGCATGACATAATTCCAAAGGTTTCGGTCATTGTCTCCGTGAGGCCCAACGCTCGAAAGAAACTCAGCCACTTTACCTCTAGGAGGTCCAATGCTCTAACGGTGCTCTCCACGTTCCACCGGCATGGGTGCCAGTTATGTGACACCAACATCAGCCATGACTACGATTTCACTTGGCTTGACGAGTCTTCTCAAGCACAGTATATTGCCAAAAGTCTCGGTCACAAGTCCTTCCCTCTGAGAGGCTAAAAAATCGAAGATCATGCTTTACTACTTCATCCCATGTCTTCCTGAGTCTACCTCTACCACAGGTTCCCGCCACAGTTAGAGATTTGCACTTCTTTACGCAGCTGTCCTCGTCCGTACGCATCACATGACCATAGCAGCACAGTCGTCTCTCTTGCACACCAGATCTGATGCTTCTTATGTCAAAGGATTTCTCCAAGTCAACAAAGGCCAAGTACAGAAGTTTATATTTGGCTATGTATTTCTCCTGCAGCTGCCTTACCAGTGGTGCTTCTCCCTGACACAAAACCAAACTGCTTCTCAGCTAGGCTAACTCTCTCCCTGATTAGTTGGGCTATGACTTACTCCACAACTCTCATCACCTGATCCAACAATTTGATACCTCTATAATTATTTCTATCTAAGGCATCCCCTTTACTTTTGTAGTAGTTGACTATGGTGCTGCTACACTAGTCCTTCGGGAACCACCTGATTTACAATACGGGTAACCCACACCGCCAGATATTTTAAGCATCACAGTAGCGATTCCTGATAGACCGGGGTTTTTTCTTATCTTCATATCCTTAATTGCTTTATCTACCAAGGTACTGTCGATTCGGGTAGCTGGTTCCTCAATTGGGTCAACCTTTGGCAGACTCTCCTCCTCCTATTCATTGTCCACGTTCAGCAGTTTGCATAGTGGCATTTCCAAACCTATTTCTTCGCAGAATCATTAAATTCAAGTACCCCATGATCCATGCAGACACATTTCTCTCCTATGACATCACGATTTTCTCTCATACAGTGTCTTGCAATCTGAAACACTTCAGTTCTTTGGTCCTCACGCCACTGAACATAAGCAAACTTCCTTTCTGTTTTACTCTTGGCTAGATATACCTGTCTCCTAGTTTCCCTTCTGGCTATCTGATACAGTTCCCTGCTATCCCGACTCTTCCAGTCCTTCCAGCCCGTTTCTTTGCTCTAAAGGCCCTATTGACCACATTGTTTCACCACCACATTACCCTAGGTCTGGATGGAACTTCGCACCACCCACAAATTTGGTCTGCGACATTCAACAAGCTGTCTCGCAGGAATTCCCAGTTGCCCTCTATGACACAAGTTTGTAGCTCCTCCTCCCCCTCATCAAATTTCTCAATTAGGATGTCCCAATCCTTCTTTTCCAGATTGGTCTGTTTCTTGGCATTCTTCTGGCTGGAGTCTAAAATCACTAATGACTAGTCTATGCTGGGGGACACATTCTTCACCAGGGAGGGTCTTTGTATTTAAGAGAAACCATGCATCCCGCTGCCTGGTGAGAATGTAATCGATCTGGCTAGCATGGCCACATGGTTGGTAGATTATCAGGTGGCTAGTCGTCTTCCAGAAGTTGGTGTTACAGATCAATAGGTCATTCACATTACAGAACTCCAGTAGCTTTGTTCCCTCTTCATTTCCGGAACCAATTCCATGGCCCCCCTGTACACCATAGAAAATACTGGGCTGCCGTCCGACATGCCCATTGAAGTCCCCAACCACGAATATGAGATCCTTGTCATTCGTCTTCGAGGTAGCCCGAAGAAGAATATCATAAAAATGTACTTTCTGTTCATTCTGTAGGTCCGCTTGTCGAGCATAGGCACAGATAATTGATACTTTGCTATTCTACAAGACTAACCTGAGCTTAAGCACTCTATCACTCACTCTAACTACCTCTATGAAATAGCAACATATCTATTTGTCCTCACACACACACACATATATATATATGCACACATACATACACACACATACATACATACACATATACACACACATACATACACACGCACATACATATATATATATATATGAGAAAGGTTTAGTGCAAGCAGAACATTTTGAACTTTTTGTGGGGTCCGAAAAGTTAGATATCTAATAAAGATTCTTTATATCAAAGAAGTAGCTTGCTATTGCAAGTATTTAGAATATGAAAATATAACAAGTAAAAAATGTGTCATGAGCATTAACAGGATATAATCCTATATAAACTCAGCTAACAGTTAAAAAACAGTTAAAAGAGAGGATGTTAAAAGTTTTTGTAAAGTTTTAATCCATGCATACGTTCGTTTCAAATGATAATACCAGCATGTGAGAAACATGGAAAAATCAAATTAATTATAATAATAATAAAATTAATTTAATTACGTATTACCATTCTCCTCAGTGCAAAAGATGAAGAAAACATCAAAAAAGGTATTAACAAAAGAATATTACAGCGAAACTACAGAGAGCTTGTGTTGGATAAACTCGATCGGATATTCATAAAAAGATTGTGAAAGAGGGAAAAAGAGATATAGGAACACGTTTATGTAGTGTTGAGTCTATCTTTGTAAGAACTAGAACTGTTTTGGGCAACGGATATATATATATATATATATATATATATATATATATATATATATATATATATAGATAGATAGATAGATAGATAGATATAGGCGCAGGAGTGGCTGTGTGGTAAGTAGCTTGTTTACCAACCACATGGTTCCGGGTTCAGTCCCACTGCGTGGCACCTTGGGCAAGTATCTTCTACTATAGCCTCGGGCCGACCAAAGCCTTGTGAGTGGATTTGGTAGACGGAAACTGAAAGAAGCCCGTCGTATATATGTATATATATATATGTGTGTGTGTGTTTGTGTGTCTGTGTTTGTCCTCCTAGCATTGCTTGACAACCGATACTGGTGTGTTTATGTCCCCGTCACTAGCGGTTCGGCAAAAAGAAACCGATAGAATAAGTACTAGGCTTACAAAGAATAAGTCTCGGGGTCGATTTGCCCGACTAAAGGCGGTGCTCCAGCATGGCCGCGGTCAAATGACTGAAACAAGTAAAAGAGTATAAAGTAAAGAGTATATATATATATATATATATACATATATATATATATATATATATATATATATATATAATTAAAAAAACAATAACAAAAAAACAAAAAAACAACAAAGTGAGGACGTGATATGGATAGTATTATTGGACGCTCAGGAAAGGAAAGAGAGAGTGTGTATGACGTTTCGGGCGTAGCCCTTCGTCGGAAAGATGGAAAGTTCGGAGAATGGAAGAACGGAGAAAGAGGAAAATGGTACCGATGCCCACGAGGTTACATTATGAAAAGACCGGAAGAGGAGGTGGTGGGGGAAAAGTTCTTTCTAAGACAGGAGAGTGAAAAAGGGAGATGAATATCTGTGTGTGTGCGAAAGTCTGCGAGTGTGTGTGTGATAACAGAACGTGTGTGTGCGTATGTATGTGTGTGTGTGTGTGTGTGTGTGTGCATGGTTTAGTGGTTTATCTGTTAGTGTGTTTGTGTATGTGTGTGTGTGTGTATGACGTAGTGGAAGAAATTAGTAGCAGGACTGGTTAGTGGACGCTATAGACAGTGTAGGTAGAAGGTCAACAGGTGGTTATTTGAGTGTGTGTGTGTTCGTGTTTGTGTGGGGTTGTAGGTGTTAGGTACGTGTACGTGTGTGTGTATTTTGTATGTGCGCGTGTGTGTATGTGTATGTTTTCCGTGCGTGCGTGTGTTTGTGTGTATGTGTATGTTGTGTGTATGTGCGTGGCTGTGTACGTGTGTGTGTGCGTGCGTTTGCTATTGTATATGCGTGTGTTGTTTATGCCCATGTGTGTGTGATTGTATGCGTGTCTGTGTGAGTGTGTAGTGTTGGTGAGAAGTGTGTGTGTGTATGTGGGTGTGTGCGTGTGTGTGGATGTGCGTGTGTGTGTGGGATTGTGAGTGTTAGGTACGGGTGTGTGTGTGTTTATGTGTGTCTGTATGTGTGTTTCCGTGTGCGCGTGTGTGTATATATTTTGTGCGTGCATGCCAGTGCCGATGGACTGGCTCCTGTGCAGGTGGCACGTAAAATACACCATTTCGAGCGTGGCTGTTGCCAGTACCGCTTGACTGGCCCTCGTGCCGGTGGCACGTAAAAAGCACCCACTACACTCTCGGAGTGGTTGGCGTTAGGAAGGGCATCCAGCTGTAAAAATTCTGCCAAATCACACTGATGATGATATATATATATATATATATATATATATATATATATTCTTTTGCTTGTTTCAATAATTTGACTGTGGCCATGCTGGAGCACCACCTTTTCAGTCAAAGAAATCAACCTCAGAACTTAACCTTTGTAAGCCCGGTAATATATATATACAATTAAACCTTGGGAGAGGCATTATGCCGGTAATAAATAAGATATATATATATATTACAAAAAAATATATGTATGGGCCATTGGTAAATATAACAAGTAATCAAGTGTGGAACATCATGAAAAGCTGTTACTGACTGTAGATTTATTGTGTTGGCATGAGTAAGTGACCAGTTGTTAAGGCAGCAACCACTTGAAACTTGTTGAAAACAAGGGCAGGCGTCAAAGGCAGGAAGAAAGTGGAGTGTTTCACAAACTGAAGAAGGGACGGGTGTGTCTGCATGTGATTTGTTTAGATCAGAATTGCTGAACAAAAGCACCATTGGATGTTTCTAAGGAAGTCATTACTGGCTCTTGTATTTCTGTTAGAATGATAAGGGAACGTTTGTGTCTCAGTGAAGAAGAAATACAACAGAGGAATTTTATTTGAAAACACTGCATTTATTTTTCCTTGCTTTTGTTTTGACCTCTATATACATATGAGTTCATGTGTATGTGTGCGTGTGTGTGTGTGTGTGAAGGAGGTGGCCTCGTGCCTGATGATGAGAGGTTAGAGTGTGACAGAAGGATAGAAACAGGCATTTTGCTGTAGAGGAGACATGTGGTTAACCACTCAAAGAGTGAGAGAGAGAGAAAGAATGAGAACAAAAACAGGTGTGTTGCTATTTCATATATATATATATATATATATATATATATATATATATATATATATACTCTTTTACTTGTTTCAGTCTTTTGACTGTGGCCATGCTGGAGCACCGATATATCCATACATAGATGTACATACCTACATATATATGTATATATACATGGATATATGGGTACAGGACATCAAAAAACAACGAAAAAACAAACAGAGAAACGAGACATGCAACATAAAGAGTATACCCCTTCGTCAGTTGTCCCTGTTTCATCTACTCCACGTTTCGAAGGCAAGGACAATACGCGACTTCGTTGAAACAGTCCTTCCCGCAAAGCAAATTAAATAAAATTTGGGATTTTTTGCGGAGGGTGAAAGTGTTAACAAGAACAGGACAGTGAGAAGAAGACAGTAAGAACAAACGGTGAGGGCTGTTGAGCCAAGACGATAGAAAAATTATCATGAACGCTAGGTAGACAAACCATGAAAGAAGAGACAGAAAAAGGCACGTCTTTTCTTTAGGAAGGCAGTGGATAGAAAGAAAGATCCTCTTTCGTCATGTGTCAGCGACGAGAGAGTCAAGGAGGAGGAGTGAGAGAGAGAGAGGGAACGGTGAAAGAGAGAGAAGAATAGGGAAAGGGTGGGAGAGAAAAACAGAAAGGATGAAGAACAAGAGAGGGAGAGACAGAGAAGAGATAGTAGAAGAGTGCGCATCGTAATTATTAAGATAAAACTTACTTGGAAAAGGATGCGTGGCGTTCGATCATAAATATATGTATATATTCATACATATATGTACATACCTACATATATATGTATATATGCATGCATATATGGGTACAGGATATAAAAAAAAAACATTGAACACAATGCGAAACGAAAACATAAAACAAAAACATAGAAAACGAACTTTTTTTCGAACAATGAAAAAAAAAAAAAAAAAGAAACAGAGAAACGAGACATGCAACGTAAAGAGTATACCCCTTCGTCAGTTGTCCCTGTTTCATCGACTCCACGTTTCGAAGGCAAGGACAATACGCGACTTCGTTGAAACAGTCCTTCCCACAATTATAAACAAGGGTAAAAGAAAAAAAGATTTCTACGCCAATATGCTGAGAATAGACTTTAAATCGTCAATCACCACATACAATATACATTCACCATGAATATACGTCGTGCTGAAATCGAGGAAGGCAAGCTAACTGATTTTTTTTTAAATGCGTTATCTCTATATTGAATAAATTTTGGGATTAATCCAACAGATTTTTCCCTCTTCAGTAGAGAATACGATAAGAAATAAATGAAATACCTACAAGCACCCATGGAAAAAAAGCAGAAACAAGAGTCATGAGTATATATAAATACCCCAGTCATATCTAAATACAAAATCCTTTAGCAAGCCTCAGCACACGTGTGACCGGTCACGAACCACAACTTAGAGTGGTTACCAGTCCCGAAGTGAATGGTAATAGATTTACTTCTAATATAGGATAAAATTCTTTTCCCCAAAATTCCATCAAAGCGGCCAGCATATTAAAATACCTTTAAAGGTGAAAATTATAAGCGATTATAAACAAGGGCAAAAGAAAAAAGATTTCTATGCCAATGTGCTGAGAATAGACTTTAAATCGTCAATCATATATATATATATATATATGAATTATTATTCATTCACACACACATATATATATATATATATATATATGTATATATATCTATATGAATTATTACTTATTTACACACACACACACACATATAGGAGCTTTAGTACATGGTCTTCTCTCAGACTTTCATGTTGCTCAATCCACTGTTGTTGTTGGCATTTGCTATATGCACTGCTAAGTTAAAATTTTTTCTCTCATTTTAATCGATTCATTCATTTATCTAAGCTGTAATACTAACATGGGATCTTTTTGGTTTGACGGGCAACATTTTCCATTAATGTTTTATGTAGTGTTTTTGGTACCGAAACACTTTCAAACTTCGTATACTTGTATATTTTGTATTATAGAACAGATAAAAAAATTTGTTTTCGAAGTTATTTCATGTAAAAAGTTGTCGTATTTCGGTAATTTCAACCAATCACTGACGTCTATTGAGGTGAAAACAATTACTGCCGTAAGAATGTAAACAACATTTTCTAACGGTGTTACGAGATCTTTTCCCTTGAATAAAATTAGTGCCGTTGTTTGTCAACAACTATCCGTGTTACTGTTATTTATGACATCGTTCATGTGTTTGTACTGGTTTTAGCTTTATGGTTTTAGGGTTAGGGTTCGGGTTTTAGAGTTAAGGTTAGTTTTAGGGTTATGATTATTTTTGCCATAACCTTTCTCATAACCCTAACCCTAACCCCAACTCTAACCCTAAAACCCGAACCCTAACCCAAACGCACGAATGATGTTATAAATAACTACCGCCGAAAACGGCACTAATTTTATTCTAACACCGTTAGAATATGTGTTTACATTCTTACGGCAGTAACTATATTCAGCTAAATAGACGTGTAAGAACGACCGTGCGAACCAAAGGAGAAATGGTGACGAATGGAAAACAGGCTCCTTTTTAAACGCGTCACACGGTCGACACAAAATACAATGATATATGTTATAATACTATAACATAGAGAACTAAGAAGTTTGCCAATAAGATAAAAGATAGAAACGCAACCGATAAAGATGAATAACAGTAAGATTTATTAGAGCATTAAACTGTATGTCTGTGTGTGTGTGAATGCGACATAATAAAACACAATATAAGACAGGCCGTCATGTAAACAAAATAGTGTATGTGTACAAATATATGTATGTGAATGTAAGAGATACAAAGCATAGAAAGAGTCTGTAACACAGGATCATAAGATACCAGTTCTGTTAAGGTACACAGTAGTTAGAAGGTCTGTATATAAGAGGTTAAGGCGTTGGGGCAGAGCTAAGTCACTTGTCGTGATGTTGAGGCTTCGATGCTGGGCCGGATTCTTGATACAGATGTTCTTCGCAGGTTGAGTTCTGGCTGTTAATTTCGTGGTGAACAATTCACACAAACAGGGTTGAGAAGAGAAGCTGCGGTGGCTGTTTGGTAGCTTGTGTACGTAGAGTCGTGTTGACGCTGCTGGTAGTACGTAGTTGAACGATGCTGTTGATGTCGCCGCTGGAACTGGCTGGCTGTGTTACGTGTGTGGTCAACGACCAGATGTGTAAGGATCTGAGCCGCGACGAACTGGCGCGGATAATTTAGGCTATTTATAGGTACAGAGAGGCTCCAGAGAGCATCAGAAAAAACACTCTCTCACGTGACCTTATTAGTGGCTACGGTTGGTCGGTTTGCGTCCTGGCGAACGGACTGGAGGCAAATGCCGCGAAAATAAAAGTCAGTCAGGTGATGACACAGCAAGGCGGGAAAGAGTTGTTTCCTGCTACGCTCGCATTTGTTAATATATAACCGTGAGAGAGGTGGTTTCACTACAGACGTCAGTGATTGGTTGAAATTACACAAATACGACAACTTTAAAATGAAATAACTTATTAAGAACTAATTTTTATTAAGAAGGCTAAGAGAAAAAGATGTTTTATATGACACATTCTACCAGTATCCCAAGTTTGAAAGTGTTTCGTTAAGAAAACAAGTGTTGCCCGTCAAACCAAAAAGATCCGTTTTAATCGCTTCAGTCATTCTTCTAATCCGTAATACTAACAAGTATTATTATTCCCTAAAACATTAGTTTTCTCTCCGTTTCATAATGTTTTTGTCATTGCTCTCTAGTAAAAATGACCATTGCTTGATCGTGGTGCGCCCACCTCACCTCACCCTAACAGCTATACCGATCCCATCTTCACCACCTATACCGGAAATCTATCCTCAATACTGAAAACTACTACAGGACTCTACTTCGCTTCTGTACCTGAAAACTTGCATATTTTTATCCCTCCTTCCGCACCACCAACGATCGCTCACACTACTGCATGCACCAAAAGGTGATATGTTACTTAGTAAAATATTAGTAAATTAACAAACCACCTATATGATATATATATATATATATATATATATATATATATATGCTTATATTACATTCACCCCCAATAGGGGCAACGATTCTAACATGTTTGAATGATTATAGGTTAGAGTGAGAACAACTGATGTGGCATGTCTGTTATCAAGCAATCAATGAAACCTTCTTTTCAGATGCCGAATACCATCTCTCTTTCCCATGTCCCTTTCCCATCTAATTCTTCTCCTTCATGTCTTTCCATATTGACTATATAGCTATAAATTTCAGTTTCAATAGCTGGTCTCTCTGTTGAGTTTTCTTGGTATAGTCCCCTTCTTTCCCAAGCATTCTCCCCATTTAGCATCTCTCCATAAAAGCAGCTCTGTACTCTTTCTTCTTGGCTTCACAGAAGATAAACGCACCTCTATCTTTACATACACACTTCTCCAGTGCTGCTGGACTGGCTCCTGTGCAGGTGGCACGTAAAAAACACCATTTTGAGCATGGCCGTTGCCAGTACCGCCTGACTGGCCTTCGTGCCGGTGGCATGTAAAAGCACCCACTACACTCTTGGAGTAGTTGGCGTTAGGAAGGGCATCCAGCTGTAGAAACTCTGCCAGATCAGATTGGAGCCTGGTTCGCCAGTCCTCAGTCAAATCGTCCAACTCATGCTAGCATGGAAGGCAGACGTTAAACGACGATGAAGTTCTGATTCATGATGACACACTATTTTGCAATGCAAAACAACTCATGTTTCTGAGTCTCACATCACAGTAAACCAAACAATGATAAAAGTTGGCGGAAAAGAAGACAGGACTCCACTGCCATTTGGGAAGTGGTCAAGCTCATATGCATTAAAGAAATAAAAAGGAGATCTATAAAAAAGAAATCTATAATGTGTACCCAATGTAAACTATGGTTACATTAGAAATGCATTTGTGTTACAAGGAATTAATATGCAGCAGATGCACATGAGCAGTTAACACTGAAGAGCACTTGTAAAATGAAGTTTTTCAAATGCTCAGAATGCTCATTAGTAATTGATAGCTCCATTACCTAGGTAACTAAATTAAGGGTGTGGGTGTTGCAAAATGAGGACATTTAATGTGAAGGATGTGCAAAATTTGGAAAGAAATAAAATAAGCAAGCTACATTGAATGAATAACATTAATGTACTTGAATGACAGAGCACAAACAGGGGGGGGGGGTAGAGAAAAACTAAGTACATAATGAATAAGAAGCAGTGTGAAAGATGACTTGAGCTGATACAGGTATGTGCTATGTGTGGAAAATAAAGGGTGGGTTGGATAAAAAGAGTTCCAAGCAGTCCGTATGAAAACAAACCAACAGAAGAAGAATGAGGAAGACTTGAGTAGAAGTGGTGAAGATTGATTTCAAGTGGCTGAACTCCAGAAAGGAAATAATAAAGGACCACAACAATTGGTGAGATACTGGAAAAGTTTGTACAAAATGATGATGATAAGGATTATGATGATGATCCTTGCTCAGGACAAGACATTATTTATTAAGAGAGAAAACAGGATGACAAGAATGATGGGTGGTAAAAATCATATTTTGAGTTAAAATCTTGTCATGGTTAACTTTGCCCTTAATCTTTACCATATCAATAAAGTACATATCAAACACTAGTATCAATTTGTTCCCCAACAAAACCAGATAAATAAATAGTTGACTATGAAGTGCGAAAGAGAGAAGACTGAACTGGTCTGGACATGTAATATACATGAAGCATAACCGTTGCATAATTCATAACAAGAATGATTTACACAATTGATTACCAATCACATACATAAATAAACAATAAAAAAGAATTTAAGTGCATGTTTGAATACATATACAAATGTGTATGTGTGTATACACATATATGTATGTGTGTTTTATAGCATTATTCAGCAATCCCTTTAGCCTTTGAATCAATGATTCTCAACCCTTTTTTGCTTATGGATCCCTTTGGTTCATATTTTTTCTCTACTGGACCCCTATAGCAATTTAATGTTTAAAAAAATCCTATTATATTTTTATAATTAAATATTAATAGGAATTGTGTAAACTATTGTGTATTATTTTATACTTTTACTTATTTCAGTCATTTGTTTCAGATGCTGGTAACGATCACGCTTGGATGGTGCTCTTAGCGCTCCACTAGCACGGATGCCAGCCATGTTCCTTTAAATTCTTTTGATAGTGCAGCTCGCCAGATGATGAAACATGTCTCATGTGGCATGCTTCTTGAAATAGTTGTCCATGTCTGCTATAAACAGTAGTGTGTAAGTATTGAGTTAAAATGCCCTTGGGTGGAATTTTTGACTTAAATAAAATATGACTTCAATAAAATAATAGGATTTAGATACGAATTAAATTAAATAAGAAATAAAATAAAATTTAAAAAATGGTTGCAGTGTTGTTTATTGATAAAATAGGGAATTCACATGTAAGAAAAATTCTTCCAACACAAAGTACCCTATTCATACAAGCATGCATGAGTAGGGTACTTTACATCTTCATTAATTTTGCTACATGCCCAGCAATTTTGAGGGGAGGGGTAAGTGGATTACATTGACCTCCAATACTTGACTAGTACTTCATTTTACTGATGCTGAAAGTAGACTTTGGTCAGATTTGACTCAGAGTGCAAAGAGCTAGTAGAGTTCTACTAGCTTACTGCCATTTTTATAGCTATAAAATTAGATGTAAAAATGTAAAAGAAAGAAGGTTTCTCAAAGTTATAAAATACAATAACTGAAGACAGGTTGCATGAGTAAAGACATCACAGAAACAGATAAAAAAAATGAAATATTATATCATCTATGTGATATCTTCATTTAAAATATTTTTTTAAAAATAAAAATGATATAATGAACAAAATTGCATTGTAAAAGGGATGGAACCAAACCCTTCAGGAAGAAGCTTGCATTCAAGAACATCTAATAACCTTGCTCTGAAATCTAAAATTTCTCTCTGCTCTCTGATTGTTCCTTGCATAAGAACTAAAGTTGTTATTCAGATAGAGATTCAACAGATCTATGGACTGATCTAGAATATTCTAGCCATAACCATCTGTATGGGTATCAAGGACTAGATTACCTAATGTGTACTTTATTTTTTTCAAAGTAACAGGGTAGAATTTGAGGGAGATTTGGCTGCCATGTCACGAAGGATGAACAATCACATACAGATTCTCTCTCACTGGCACGAGGAAGTGGAATATTCTACATTGGCAGGTTCTATCTGTGTATCAAGACATTGTACCCTAACCAATATATATTGTATACCCAGAGACAGTACCCTATAAAACAGATTTTTTTTTATATAACCAGACATTGTGCCCAAACAAATGTAGGGTCTTTCTGTATACCCAGAGACTGTACTCTAACAAAAAGTGGCAACAACAATTGCAAGGACACAAGTTGATAAACAACATTACTAAGACACAAAGAGATTTTGAAGATAAAAGCAATTTCAATATGAAACTTATCAAGTAGCACACATCCAATATTATTAAGGCCTTTACAAAACTATTCCAGGTCTATAGTATTATGTACATAAACTATTTCAGGTTTTTAGTACTATGTACATAAACTTACACTGAACTGGCTTGTTTACCAAGTTAGCAAACAGTCTTCATAAATCTTGTGTCAGCACAACAGTTTTTTTTCACCTGTGCTTGGAAACAGGAAAGTATTGGTGACAAGAGAGGTAGCCAGTTGTAGAAAATCTGACCCATGTGAGTATAGAAAAGTGGACTTTGAAAAACTGATGATGACAGTGATGTAACTTAGGAAAAAAACTTGTCCTGATTTTAAAAGAGAACTGTGAAGAACAAAATGTCTTTCATCATTTAGTTTTGTCCCTCTGCAATCTACGTTCAAATGTAGTTTGGACCAATTTTGCCAGAGTACCAAAGACATACTCAGCAACATACTACACCACAACTACCAACTCACAAACATGCTTATTTTTCTTTTATTGACTACAACAATAGCTCATACGCTCTCTAAATCCTGCCTCTCATCTTTTAATATTTCTTACTGTGAAAGCTGCAAGTGGCAGAATTGTTAGCACACCAGGCAAAATGCTAAGCACCATTTCATCTGTCTTTACGTTCTGAGCTCAAAAATTCCACTGAGATCAACTTTGCTTTTCCATCCTTTTGGGGATAAAAGGCAAAGTACCAGTTGAACACTGGGGTTGATGTAATTGCCTAACCCCTGCCCTTGAAACTTCTAGCCTTGTGCTAAAATCTGAAACCAATATTTCTTACTGTGTCTGCTCACTTCTTCCTCCCTCACAACAGAAACCTTTGGAATTCTCTCTCTTGTCATATATGTTCATGCCCACATTAACTTGAAGAATGTTCAATGGAATCTTCAGCCACAAAATCACTAGAATGGAATAACATGCAAAGATCACATGCATAGCTCCTGCTCTTCTAATTAATCAGTTACAAACAAATAAATGAATGAATAATTACAATTGTTTCTAATTTAGACACAAGGCCAACAGTTTTGAAGAGAAGGGAGGGGTTAGCTAATACTATCAACTGAAGTACATGACTGGTACTTTATTCTATCAACTCCAGAAAGATAAAAGGCAGAGAAGACCTTGGTGGGATTTGAACTCAGAATATAAAGAATGGGAATAAATATAGCAAGACATTTTTCAAACAGTCCTCTAGCATGCCACTTGTGCTAATTTAGGTAGTAGGCCAGCAATTTTGAGGTGAAGGGTTACTTGATAAACATGGACCCCGGTATTAGATTGGTACTTTATTTTATTGACACTAAAAGAATGAAATGTCAAGTTGGCCTTGGCAGGATTTGAACTCAGAACATAAAGGGCCAGAAGCAATATGGTAAGGCATCCCATTCAAATGCTTTAATGAGTCTGCCAGTTTACTACAATAATAAAATAATTCTAATTTTAGCACAAGGCCAGCAAAAAATGTTGGGGTAATATGTGAATTATATTGATCCCTGTGTTCAAGTGGTACTTATCTTAATTGATCCTGAAAGGATAACAGACAAAGTTGGCCTTGGCAGAATTTGAACCCAGAATGTAAAGAACTGGAAGAAATGCCACAAAGCATTTTGTCTGACATGCTAACAAGCCTGCCAGCTTTGCCACCTTAATAATGACGATTATGATAATTGCTTCATATTTAGGTCAGTGCAAACAAAGTTGCGTTAAGAAGTTTGCTTTTGTTAACATAGTGCAGGTTTAATCCGTTGTGCAACACCTTTCACAATAGCCATTATGATAATGAATGCTCAATGAGTGAAATGTATTTGGAAGCCAGTTTTATATAGATACATACATTATATATACAAGTGTGCGCGCGTGTGCACACTTGTATATATAATAAATTAAAATTTTAAATAATTATTACCTTTGATGGTTTTTATTCCCATGCTGGCCACCTGATAAAATCGGTATTGAAATATCGATCTTATCCTAATTTATATAAATATATATATATATATATATATATACACATCTGTATATAAATAAGTATAGTTAGGTTATCATAGAATAGAACAGAGAGAAGGAAGTGAGAAGGTAAGAGTGTGAAAAGGAAATGTGATGCGTGGAGAAGGCAAAACTTCACCCAACATATATGATGAAAATAATAACAAAAACAACAACAACAACAATAATAATAATAATAATAATAATCCTTTCTACTGGAGGTACAAGGCCTCAAATCTGTGGGGTGGGGACTAGTCGATTATATCGACCCCAGTGTTCAACTGGTACTTAATTTATCAACCCTGAAAGGGCAAAAGGCAAAGTTGACCTCGGCAGAATTTGAACTCAGAATGTAGTGACAGGCGAAATACCGCTACACATTACTAACGACTCTGCCAGCTCACCACCTTAATAATAATAATAATAATAATAATAATAATAATCTCAAATTTTGGCACAAGGCCAGCAAGATCTGGAGAGAGAGTGAATCGATTACATTGACCCCAGTACTCACCAACTTCAGTAATTAACTAGTGCTTATTTTATTGACTCCAAAAGAATGAAAGGCAAAGTCAACCTTGGTGGAATTTAGACTCAGAATGTAAAGATGAATGAATTACCATTAAGCATTTTGTCCAACATGGTAATGATTCTGCTAGGATACTGCCTAATAATAACAATCATTCGTATTACAGGTACAAAACCTGAAATTTTCAACCTCAGTACTCAATAGGTTACTGCCCTCATAATGATAATAGTAACGGTTTAAAATTTTGGCACAAGGCTAGCATGTTCAAGGGAAGAAGCTAGTTGATTACATTGAACCTAGTGTTCAACTGGTATTTATTTTCTTGACCCCCGAAAGGATGAAAGGCAAAGTTAACCTCAGCAGAATCTGAACTCAAAATGTAAAGACTGACAAAATGCTTCTGAGCAATTTGGCTTGGTGTGCTAATGATTCTGCCAGCTTGCCACCTTATAATAATAATAATAATAATAATAACAACAACAATAAAAAAATAATAACAATAAAAATAATAATAATAATGATAATGATAATAATAATAATAATAACAACAAGCCTTTCTACTATAGGCAGCAGGCCTGAAGCTTTGAGGAGGGTGCAAGTTGATTACATTGATCCTCAATACTCAACTGGTACTTAATTTATCAACCCCAAAACGATGTATGGCAAAGTCAACCTTGGTGTGATTTGAATTCAGAGTGTAAAGAGCCAGAAAAAATACTACTAAGTATTTTTTACGTTTAAATCCTGTATATATTAAATGATATTTATTTCTCACTGGACAGAGCACTTTTTCTCTTCATCCCACCAACACCATATATATATGTGGCATGTATGTATACACACACACACACACACACACTTAAAAAGCATCCAGTCCATACTATCAAGTGGTTGGCATTTAAAAAGGCATCAAGCTGTAAAAACCATGCCAAAACTGACCTCATCCATGCTGGTGCCACATAAAATATACTTAGTCCACTTGACAGGGTGGTTGGTGGTAGGAAGAGCATCCAGTTGTAAAAACCATGCTGATGCAGTCTTCTGTCTGGCCAGCTCCTGTCAAACCATCCAACCCATGCCAGCTTGGAAGGAGGACGTTAAATGATGATGATGACACACACATATATAAATATATAAGCACAGGTATGGCTGGGTGGTAAGAAGTTTGCTTCTCATCCACATTATTCTGGGTTCAGTCCCACTGTGTGGCATCTTGGGCAAGTATCCTCTACTATAGCCTTGCAACAATCAAAGCCTTGTGAGTGGATTTGGTAGACGGAAACTGAAAGAAGCTCATTCCATATATGTGTATATATCTGTGTGTCTTTGTGTTTGTCCCCTCGCCACTGCTTCACAACTAGTGCTGGCTTGTTTACATCCCCATAACTTACCAGTTTGGCAAAAGGGACCAATAGAATAAGTACCAGATTTTTTTTTTAATTAGTAGGGGGGGGGGGCTGGTCTGCTTGATGAAGCCCTTCAAAATGGAACCCCAGTATTGCTGCAGTCCAGTGACTGAATTAAGTAAAAGATAAAAGATTTATGCGTGACACCACAGAAGTGGTGGTGATGTTTACATGTCCCCCACCCGAAAAAAAAAAAAAAGCCTGTAGTAAAGATTCTATATGCAAAAACAGAGAATAAAGTACATTACTTCAAAAGTAAGGGTTAGCATCAGAAAAAGCATCTGATGATAAGAACACTGCTTCCAGAAGTCTTGCCCAACACAAGCCATCATGGAAGAAAGTGGATGGAAAATCAATAATGATGATGACTGAGAATTGAAATCTTTGAAGAAAAGGTGAGTATTATGATATTCATGTATCGCCCAAGAAAGAGTTCAGTAACATAAATAGAAATGATGCCAACAAACAATCCAAACTGGCTTTAGGATTTGGCTGATAGAAACTTACCTGTATTCTAATTATGAAGAAAAGCATCCAGCCGCAGGAAACACTGCCAAAGCAGACATTGGAGCTTGATGCAAAACTTGGATTCATCATTGAATCCTGTCAAATCATCCTCCCCAATGCCAGCATAAAAGGTGAATGATAAATGATGACGGCAAAATGATGATGATTTGACTAATGATATAGTAATGATAATAATAACAAGATGGAGTAGAAGCCAATAGAAGCTAAGATGTTTATTGCTTCTCTGCAGTCAATATGGTAAAAGCTTACACAACCGTTTGCCTTTCCGGCGTGCAAAATGGAAATATAAGAAAATAAGAAGACTTAAGCAAAAAATGTAAAATATAATACACATGCCTATGTCAATCTCACTAAATATCCAAAATGTCCGAGAAGACCGGACTTTTAAATGAAGATCATGTCGATTAACATTTCTCTCAATTAGTTTTCTTAAATGATTTTGTCTTCTTTGTTCTTTGACACTATGTAAATTCTGTAAATCTCTTTTTCTCTGTTTTTTCTCCCACCAATCAAGTTCTTCAGTTCTGTTCTCTAACTTTACTAAAAATGACTCAGCAGTTTTGCCAGAATTTTCGGCCAGCAGGTTATTATAAGAGTTCTTAATGGATTCTGAGACTTTGATTAAATTGGTGGAATAGAAATGAATCATGAAGTCCAAGATTGCAGCTTTATTCCATTTCTGATTAGTTTTAATTATCTTTGAATTATCGTTGATATTTTGGTTGTGACATGCTGGACACATTTCCGCGGACGGGAATTGAATTTTGGGGTGAAATGGATCTTCAGAGAAATCATTGTGAAGACGTTTATTAACTTTGTTATGGGCTTCCCATAGCCATAACACTGAATCTTCATGACTGTGAATCACAGACGAAATATTTTGTGACATTTTCTGAAAATTCCGGCTACATTCTTCACATCCAAAAAATTTACTGACGTAATTAGAAACGGCTGAAAGAACTTCGGCTGGATTTGATGAAAGATCTAGAGGTTAAAAAAAGAAAGAAAAAATAATAAAAAAAATTAATAGTAATTAAAAATTGTTACAACAAATTTGTTAAAAAATAAAAGGAACAAGAAAGGATCGCAAGACACATTCTTCAAGCTGAGCTAACCAGCAGGAGACCTTGGGGCAGACCACAAGTAAAACGGTTGGATAATATCCATAGTCTAAGCTGGTCACCTTTGCGAATCCAGCAGGAAAGCTTAATGATGGCTGTTTCTAATAGGACCTTACTGAATAAATACCTGAAGATTTAACCCCTACGACCCTTCCAAAAACAGTGGGCAAGAAAACTAGATGGATGGGATGGATTGGCACTTGAAAATCATTCGAGCGAGGACATTGCCAGTGCCGCTGGAGTGGCTCCTGTGCAGATGGCACATAAAATACACCACTTGAACGTGGCCGTTGCCAGTACCACCTGACTGGCCCTCATGCCGGTGGCACGTAAAAGCACCCACTACACTCTCAGAGTGGTTGGCGTTAGGAAGGGCATCCAGCTGTATAAACTCTGCCAGATCAGATTGGAGCCAGGTGCAGCCATCTGGTTCGCCAGTCCTCAGTCAAATCGTCCAACCCATGCTAGCATGGAAAGCAGACATTAAACGATGATGATGATGATGATGATGATTAATGTGCTTTACAAAATACATCCATGACATGAATTTTGGATTTAGACAATGGTCCAAACATTACTGACCTTGTTTGAGAAACCGACAAGGTAAGTACCATTCATATGCCATAGGTGAATAGTTGAATTAGTGTTAAATATTTACACTTATATTGCAGTATAACCATTGGAATTGTTAATATGACACAATTCTTTTTGGATATAAACATTTATGATATTTTTTTCAAAAATGTATATCAATATTAGTTTATTGGGATTCGAGTAAATTTGTGGTGCAGAAAGTTTGGTTTGTTGTTAGGAATTGTTCTAAAAGTAAAACTCAGAACAAACAAACAAAAAAAAAAATGGAAAACTGGTAAAATGTTGATACTGTAAGTTGAGTAGAGCTTAGATATACTTCAATATTCTAAAGTAATCTTTATAATATATATTTTATATAGACATTATAGTCAGAGTAAGAAGAATAGTAGAAACCTTATAGGTTATTTATTTACTAAGATGACCGAGATGACACAACAACAATGGAAGATGCAACGGTGACTAAAGATTTGTGATTTGTCCAACCTATATTACACCTTCTATGTAATGAAACTATAGTAGTGATACCATGATTACAGCAACAAAATGTCCATCATTTGCTTGTGGCTTGAAGAAGTTTGAGTCCTCACTTACAGTGTTATTGCATATCAGCCTTCACACAGTCTGCTGGAAATCCAGTCTTTACATGTGCAAGGTTAAAACATGTCAGTTATCCCTATGAAACATTATAATCAAAACCAAATGATTCTCAAGATCACTGACTCAACTTTTTGTCCCGTTAAGGTTGCTAAAATAAATATTAGTTATTTATTGGAATTGATTCTATTTTGTGCTACTATCAGAATTCATTATTAGAGCATTCTCAATTCATTTTTGAAGCAAATAAATTAAAACAGTTGAAGTTACCATTTCTGTTCTTTAAGTAAGCATTAACAGTAAGAGCATGGAAAATTGTCCATAAGCTACAAGGGTAACCTCGATATTGAGGTCTGCTGCCCCGACATCCAATCCAAATTATTTTCTTTGGCAAGAAAGCATCTTCAGCCTGAAACAAAAAGAAAATAAAGTTATGTAATGACAGTATAATTCAGAAATGATCCACAAAATATTAATCAATAAGGCAGTGTTTTTTATTTTTTTTTAGGAGAGCAAAAAGCACTTAACTAAATGTGATAATCTAAATAATCAAATTAAAAAATAAATATCCAATATTAGGCCTGTAAGCTTCAGACCATGATCTTTAAATGCCTGTCTTTCATATTTGCATGGGTTGGATGGCTTTACAAAATCTTGTGGGCCAAAGGACTACATCATGCTCCTATATCTGCTTGGGCATGGCTTCTACAGATAGGTACCCTTCCTAATACCAACCACATTACAGAGTATACTGGGTGTCTTTTATCTGGCACCGACATTAATGATAGTGCACTGTAGCTTGTAAGACTAAATCATCTTCAACTGAGTGGAACTATAGAAGAGAAGGAAGCAGTTTTATGCTCGGTGATAAGCAGTGACAATATGAAAGAAGGGACCAGAACACGGTTTTTGTTGTAGAGGAGATACAAAACTACTCACATTATACAAGAATGGTTGCAAGTAATTGGGGTGGATTTAAATATATTTACAAGATAGAATAAAAAAGATAAATAAACTAAACAAAAGTCTGGGAATTTTATATATTTGTTAATGTCAATAAATGCAAATTTCCTAATAGAATAGGTGTTTAACGGGTTCATATTCTATATTCCCAAGTGTTTTTTGTTTGCTCTCTTTAAAATGCCGCATAAATCAGGTTTCTCTATCTTTTCTTTAAAACTACAAAAGCTTGGGAACATCTCATCCCAATGACAATATAAAGATGAAAATAACTATTCTAAATTTAAATGTTGAACTTAAGATATTGAACCAAAATGTCACATTAGCTTTTGGGTTCTTTAAGTTTCTTTAAGAATCATTATCATCATCATCGTTCAACATCCGCTTTCCATGCTAGCATGGGTTGGACGATTTGACTGAGGACTGGTGGACCAGGTGGCTACACCAGGCTCCAATCTGATTTGGCAGAGTTTATACAGCTGGATGCCCTTCCTAACGCCAACCACTCAGAGAGTGTAGTGGGTGCTTTTACGTGCCACCAGCACGAAGGCCAGTCAGGAGGTACTGGCAATGGCCACGCTCAAAATGGTGTATTTTACGTGCTACCTGCACAGGAGCCAGTCCGGCAGCACTGGCAACGAACTCACTTGAATGTCTTTTCCCATGCCACTGGCACAAGTGCCAGGAATGCAAGGTTGGTAATGGTCACGCTCAAATGGTGCTATTTACATGCCACCGGCACAAAAGCCAGACAGCTAGTGCTCTGGCAACGATCACGCTACTTCCCAAATTTTAACAAAAAGAAAATCACTTCTAGCATGGTTGGTATAAGAATGTAACCATATTTACACAGCATGTGAAGCCAGTAAGCTGGTAGAATTGCTGGCATGTTAGAAAATATTACATAGCAGCAGTTTGTTTGTCTTTATGTTCTGAGTTCAAATTCTGCTGAAGTTGACTAGGCATTTCATCCTTTCGGGGTTAATAAAATAAGAATCAGTTGAGCACCGGGACTGACGTAATTGACTAGCCCCAGCACGCTAAATCTAAATTCCAGGTCATGTGTCTATAGGAGAAAGGACAATTACACAGCATGAGTTAAATAGGACAGCATTCAATAGATCATGTTTTATAAAAATCAATCAAGACTAAGTTGAAATAAATTTCTAAAAATATATATTGACAAGTAAATTTCATAATTTATATTGAAGAAACATGTTATGGAAAATAGCTGTGGCTATAGGTGCAGGAGTGGCTGTGTGGTAAGTAGCTTGCTTACCAATCACATGGTTCCAGGTTCAGTCCCACTGCGTGGCACCTTGGGCAAGTGTCTTCTACTATAGCCTCAGGCTGACCAAAGCCTTGTGAGTGGATTTGGTAGATGGAAACTGAAAGAATCCCGTCATATATATATATATATATATATATATATATATATATATATATATGTGTGTGTGTGTGTGTGTATGTTTGTATGTCTGTGTTTGTCCCCTCACCCCAACTTTGCTTGACAACTGATGCTGGTGCGTTTATGTCCCCATAACTTGGCGGTTCGGCAAAAGCAACCGATAGAATAAGTACTAGGCTTACAAAGAATAAGTCCTGGGGTCAATTTGATCGACTAAAGGCAGTGCTCCAGCATGGTCACAGTCAAAATGACTGAAACAAGTAAAAGAATAAAAGAATATTGGATGTGTGTATTGAAAGCTTTATCAATGAAATGATCTGTGCTGTAGAAACAGATGTATGCTGCCAGATAATACATCATCATCATCGTTTAACATCCGCTTTCCATGCTAGCATGGGTTGGACGATTTGACTGAGGATTGGTGAACCAGATGGCTACACCAGGCTCCAATCTGATTTGGCAGATTTTCTACAGTTGGATGCCCTTCCTAACGCCAACCACTCAGAGAGTGTAGTGGGTGCTTTTACGTGCCACCGGCACGAAGGCCAGTCAGGTGGTACTGGTAACGGCCACGCTCAAAATGGTGTATTTTACATGCCAGGATGACATGTTTTGAAACTGGTAGAAGTTACTGTGTCTAGGCTAAGACATAGAGGGAGGGAGAGAGGAAGTGAGTGAGTGAGAGAGTGATTGAAAGACAGAAGAAACAACTTATCCATGACTACCAGTGATAGAAAGAATGAGATCTCTGTCTAAGTGTTGAGTGAGCAACTGATTCCAGCTGGAAAAATAGTTTTGATTTGTTAAATATCAATAGAAAGAGCTCAACAGGCTACTAGTTTATGATTGGTTAAAATAATACATGACAATGGTAAATCAATGGCTATGCGTTTTTGTTGCACTAGCTAGCCAAATATGGCCCAGAAGCCATTTTTTTTTTTGGAGCTAAACTAAAATGTCTTCTTACAAGAAAAAAAAAAAAAAATTGAGACCTTTTTAAATGTCAAAAATATTCCAAGATTATTTCCAATAAGAAATTAAATGGAATATAACTGGAATATGAATTAATTAATAATAGTAATATATGTTCTATGAGGAAGGCTGGTGAGCTGGCAGAATCATATAAGCACATGGGGCAAAATGCTTATCTTTTATGTTTCACCTGTTTCAGTCAGACAAATCAGCCCCAGGACTTATTTTTTAAATTTAGTACTTTTTCTATCAATCTCTTTTGCTGAACTGCTAAGTTACAGGGATGTAAACACATCAACGCAGGTTGTGAAGCAGTGGAGGGGGACAAACACAAACACACACACACACACACATATATATATACTCTTATTTGCTTCAGTCTTTTTGACTGCGGCCATGCTGGACCACCGCCTTTAGTTGAACTAATCGACCCCAGGACTTATTTTTTGTAAGCCTAGTACTTATTCTATTGGTCTCTTTTGTCAAATCACTAATGGTTTATTGCCAAATAAACACATGCACTATATATATTCATTCTTCACTTCAGATTTATTATTGTTCTTATTCTATTATCTTTTGTCTGAAAATTCAGAATGGATCAAACAGAACAAGAGGAGACACATGGGATGGAGAGTTGCTGAAGAGGTCACAGGATGTGTGACAAGAGATTTCAGACAAAAGACAATAAAATTAGAATAATAAATTTGAACTGAAGAACGATAACCGTCATGAAATATAACAATATCTGTTTAAACACATGATTTCACATTAGGAATCTTGCAAAATGAATACATAAACGTAGCTCTAATTTCAGATATTAACCATTTAAACAGAACCAGAGGTGGTCACAGTGGTGGTGGTGGTGGTGGTGATGGGGTGGTTTTGTTACTGAGGGTTTTAAAATGTTTTATACCAACCCACGTTTGGCCATCTCTGGTTCTATGTTACAGTCTATTACTCCTGTTACTTGTTGAATTAGCATTTATATGACTGAGTATTCCACAGACATGTGTACCTTTAAACACAATCCTCAGCAAGGGGCATAGTAAGTGTTTACACAGTTGAATTACAAGTAATTACTTGAATTACAAGTACAGCCTGTCTGATGAGCATCTAAACAGTTTTGATCAATCCAATTTCATTGAGAACACTGAAGTGAAACTAACGCTGGAGAAAAAAATATGCTCAAAATGTTATGCGATGTGATTGAACCTGGAACTTCATGACTGTGAAACAAACTTCTTAACCACTTGGCTATGCCTTTTTGTGTGTGTGTGTACACACACGTATTATATACACACAACAGTAGCTTAGGGTGGAGTCGACAGAGATATTGTAGAATAATAGTTAAAATAGAAGAAAAACACGTCAAAGAAAAAGTTAAAGAAGAAAAGAGTGAAATTATTAAACATTTCCCTATGTAAAGAAAAAGAAAGTAAAGTAAAAACACAGTGAGTGGAGTGCTATAAATGAATGTATAGAGGTGTGTTGATATTATACACTTATAAAGCATTTATGAGTACTTGCAATTTGATACATACAACCAGGAAAACCAGGACATGAAGAAGCATTCAGGTTCATATAAAGCGGATTTTTGGGGGTCCATGCAACAAAATATTAAACTGGGGATTCACAATACTATTCTAATGACCCCTGAATAAAGTTTGCTTTAGGCGTATGTATTGCAAGAAACAGCTAGGTTTCTTACTCAAACGTTTTACATAGTTCAACCTACATGAGTTAATGTGTGAAAAAACAAAATAGGAATTTTGAAAGAAGTTTCTATAAAACTAATTTTTAAACATCAAATGGCTATGGGGGTCCACCAGAATAAAATATTAATCAAAGGGGTCTATAGATAGAAAAAAAAAAAATGGTCGGAAACTCCCGATACAAAGGAAAGACAATTGCTAAAGAAAGGAAAATTACTTTTTTAAAGAAATCTAATTAAAATCTATAATAGGTAAAAAAAAAAAAAAGCCCTAACAAACGAGCAAAGCAAAACAGCTGTTACAACCCTGTTTCTTTATATAATGTCAAACTGCTATGGAACATAAAAGCATCTTTTGAGCGCTGGACCTCATGGAGGCAAGGAACAAGTCTATTTGGCATTATGCCGTGCTTGAAAAGAAGACCCATGAAGCTAGGTAAAACTGCAGTCATAGCAGATACCAGTGTCACACAAATGGCACCTAAATTGATGGCACGTAAAAGTACCCATTATACTCTCGGAGTGGTTGGCATTAGGAAGCGCAACCACACCAAAATAGACGAGAGTCTGATGCAGCCTTCTGGCTTGCCAGCCCTCATCTAACCCATGCCAGCATGGACAACAGACGTTAAATGACGATGATGATGGTATAGTCAAATCAATAAGAAAACAGCAATAGGACGTGCAGATGGAATGTATTAGTTTGACGCTTGGTAAAAAGTGAGAGTTTTTGACATTTCAAGCATAGCTCTTTGTCAGAAAGGAAAACGGAAAAATCCAGAGAAAGAAAAATATCACCAACAGCACATATTGTAGTTGTGGCTAAAGTGACCAGAAGCAGAAAAAGGTAGAGAAAGTGATTTGTTGGGACAGGAGAGTATGAAGATGACCACTGTGTGTGTGTGTGTGTGTGTGTGTGTATGTGTGTGTGTATGTGTGTGTGTGTGTGTGCATGCATGTGTGTGAGTGATGTATGTAATAAGGGTGTGAGTCAATGAGCAGATTAGTGGCTGGTGTTTGGTTCAGTCACAAGAGACAAGGGGAAAAGTGAATGAGTGTGGCTCTGTGTGTGTATGTGTGTGTATGAGGGAGTGGGAATGTATGTATGTGTGTGTATGTATGAGGGAGTGGGAATGTGTGTGTGTGTGTGTGTACATGAGTGCATGTGTGTGTATATATGCATATGAGTGTGTGTGTGAGACCATGTGTGTGGACGTGTGTGTAAAAAGGTGAAGTCATATGTGTGTAAGTGCATTGGTGTAATTGTGCATGTGTGTGTGTGCACATGAGTGTATGTGCATGTATGAGTGTGTGAGTGTGTATATGTGCATATGGGTGTGTGAGGATGTATGTGTAGATGTGTAGGTGTGTGTGTGGGGCCATGTGAATGTATGAGTGGCATGTGTGGAGGAATGTGTGTGTAGGTGTGTGTGTATATGTATGTATATATGCAAGTGCATGCATGTGTTTGTAAGTGCACATATGTGTGTGTGTGTATTAGTATGTGGTGGGGGAGGGTTCTACTTGTGCATGTCAGTATATATCAACAGGTGTGTGCAGAAGGTGTGTATATATTGTTGGGGGGGGGGAGCATGCTATGTATGATGGTGTGTGTGAGATGGATAAACAAATAAATGAAAATGAAAAATTAAAAAAAACAAATTAAAGAATAGAATTAGAAAATTTTTTAAAATAGATTTTTAAAAAGGTGTGTGGAGGATGTCACTGGAAGGATGGTTTCAATGCTTAGTCCAAATGGAGTTTGGATTTGCAGAATGAAAAGGCAGGTCTGTTGAAGACAAAGTCTGGAGTTGGTGGATCCTTGGTGTAAGGCCAAGCCGAAGACAGTGAGGTGTGAGGTGGAGTGGCTGGCAGAGCAAAAATGATGGGTGCAAATGTGCATCATCATCATCATCATCATCGTTTAACGTCCGCTTTCCATGCTAGCATGGGTTGGACGATTTGACTGAGGACTGGTGAAACCGGATGGCAACACCAGGCTCCAGTCCGATTTGGCAGAGTTTCTACAGCTGGATGCCCTTCCTAACGCCAACCACTCAGAGAGTGCATGTATTTTTTTTTTTTTGCTTTTATATAATGCAGCACCCAAAGCAAATACTGTCTGTCTGTGTGTTCTGTTGATCATTCAAAACTGCTTGTGTGAATGATAACACTTTTATGTGTGTGTGTGCGTGTATGTAATGGTGTGTATGTTCATTTGTAGGGAAATCTGTATGATGCGTATAAAATGTAATCACACATAACATATATCTGTATAAATCTGTGTGAATGTATGTGTGTGTGAATGTGTGCATGTGAATGTGCGTGCGTGTGTGACTGTGCGTGCGTGTGTGACTGTGCATGCGTGTGTGAATGTGCGTGCGTTTGTGAATGTGAGTGCGAGCGAGTGAGTGTGTGCGAGTGAGTGTGCGAGTGTGTGTGAGTGTGTGAGTATATGTGAGCAAGTGAATGTATGTGAGCGAGTGAATGTATGTGAGCGAGTGAGTGCATGTGAGTGTGAGTGAGTGTGTGTGTGTGTGAGCGAGTGTGTTTGAGAGCGAGTGTGTGTGTGTGTCGAGTGTGTGAATGCATGCGTGTGTGCGTGTGTGTACGAAAGTGAGTGCGTGTGTGTGTACGAAGGTGAGTGCGTATGTGTGTGTGTGCGCGAATGTGTATGCATGGGCACGAGAATGCGTGTGCTTGTGTGCGCAAATGTGTGTGTGAGAGAGAGAGAGTGAGTGAATGTGCGACTGGTGAATCATTATCAAATATCAACACCTTTTGTGCTAAAATTACAAACGTAATGCTGCCTGGTTATGGCCTCGTACCAAGATAAAATCTCACACAACCACAATATAACAAGACAGATCATAGATACTAGTAACTCTACAATGAAGTGTTGTAGCTTTGCAAGCACTCAAAGAATCACAACTGCTTCTGCTTATATGGCACCCCATTTTTCATCAAGTAAAGAATCTAGTCCTTACCAAGCAAACCCGAGTGGAGTTTCCAGTTAGGTCAGAGACAAGCAGACCTTGCAACAGGTTGTACTGGCTCTCAGGATTATGAAGTAAATCCAGTATAACTTGTTACCTGACAAGGTTAGAGGTCTGATAACTAGATGGTGTTTATCAGATATCTGATTTCACATGCACATGTGTGTGCATATGTATGCGTGTGTGTGTGTGTAATAATAATAGTCTATTACATTTCACTGGTACTTAATTTATCAACTCTGAAAGAATGGAAGGCAAAGTTTACCTCATCTGTAAAAGTAATCAAAAGTGCATGAACAGTATATCTTAGCGCGCCAGCTCCTGTTAAACCATCCAACCCATGTCAGCATGGAAGGCAGATGTTAAACGATGATGATGATGATGACGCACACACACACGTGTATGTATGTATGTGTATATGTATGCATGTATATATGTGTACGTATATCATCATCATTATTTAATGTCCATTGTCCATGCTGGCATGGGTTTGTGTGTGTGTGTGTGTGTGTGTGTGTGTGTGTGTGTCTGTGTGTGTGTGTGTGTGTGTGTGTGTGTGTGTATATACATACATACATACATACATATGTGGAGGTGCGTGGCTTAGTGGTTAGAGTGTCAGCATCATAATCACAAGATTGTGGTTTCGATTCCTGGACCGGGCGACGCGTTGTGTTCTCAAGCAAAACACTTCACTTCACATTGCTCCAGTCCACTCAGCTGGCAAAAATGAGTAACGCTGCGATGGACTGGCGTCCTGTCCAGCTGGGGAACACATACGCCATTGAAACCGGGAAACCGGGCCCATGAGCCTGTCTAACTCATGCCAGTATGGGACATGGCCATTACACGATGGTGATGATGATATGTATATGCATGTTTGTGTGTGTGTGTGTGGTGTATACTTGTATGTATGTATGCATATGTAGATCATTTGTGTTATGCTGAGAAGCAATGCATATATTACCAGAATTTTCTACTTGAGTCGAATAGAAAAAAACCCACTTGTTACAGCATCTGTGTGAATGGATTTCAGATTGGATAGTTTGTACAGGACACGGAGTCAGACAATGGATAAAATGAAGTCAAACCAAGAAGTGATATGCTGAATGCATTTAATACACATTTCAGATAATTGCACAATAAATAAAAAATGGAATTTCATCTCTTACACAAAATTTTTCTCAGTTAAGACATTCCCTTTGTAGGGAAGTGGTTATACACCATTAGGTGTACTCCGCTTCCGTACATTAAATTTCTTGAAGAAACAACGGAACGCAGATTCTGAACAACACAACAATATTTATTTACAGTGGAATTCGGCTCACGCTTGGAGGGAATTCGGTAGCTCGTTGCCTTTGGTTACTGAGACGCCGTCAATGAAGTGCGTGGTTATTTGTGTAGCTCTAGTGCTGGAATGTTGGAGAGAGCTCGGTGGGACGTCTAGTCTCGACGGAGATCAGCGAACGAAGAGAGTGAGAAAAGGCACCAAAGCTGGGCGTCGAACTCTACGCATGCGCATGAGACTCTTCCTGTATTCGTTCCGGAACTAGTCCCTGTGCATGCGTGGATAAAACTCCGGACATTGAACATATAACAGTCGTCTGCTATAGGTGTCACTACACCTTCTTATCCATTATTCAATTATCTGAAACATGCATTCAAAGTATCACTGCTTGATGTGACTTTATTTAAACTGTGCTTATATATGTGTGTGTGTGTGAGAGAAAGTCGGATGGATGTTTGTGAATGTGTGTTGATTTCAAACAGGTGCTGCTTATACAAAGATGTTTCACATAATTGAAACCAACCATTTTAATATCAAATACAAGATCATCAATTTTCTTTTTTTCATATAAGCAGTGTGCATCAAATTTCAAGTGACAGACCATTATAGATCACATCACCATCATGTGTGCATTTAATCTATACTACCATCCTTCTTTTCAAAAACAAAGGTGTCAAGGTCTTGTGAACAACAGAGTTGTAGAATGATACAATATTCGTAGCTTCATAATTTAACAATCCAATATAATTATTGTTATACAAATCAGTTATTGATAACTAATTATAAAATAAGCTTGTTAAATAACAGTCCACAATGTGTGTGTGTGTGTGTGTGTGATTCTTTTTACAAGACTTTGAAGTTTTGGCCTGCTTATCCTTCATCAGACAGTGTGATGAAGAATAAGCATGCCAAAACTTCCAAGTCACTGTCAATAGTGTTACTGTGAAATAATAATGATATGTATTTGAGAAAGGTATATCTAGTAATCCTTCAGCTTAACTTAAAATTTGTTTTATTATAACTTGACAAACTGACAGATAAACACACATACATACATGCAGAAAAACATGAAAATGTGGTAAGAAAAAAAAAACAAGATTACAGAGTATACAAGGTTGATGCTTGGGAAAATTAGAAGTGTAACATTTCAAGCCTACACTCTTCTATGGAAAAGATGGATGAGAAAAGAACAAGCTTGTCTAAATTTTATTATTATTATATATATATATATGCATATAAAGCCAGTTATAGATAATTACTTACCTGTAGAGAGTCAATTTTTTCTAGCCAAGATTTACCAGTGATGGAATATTGGATTGTTGAAAGCCAAGAATTGACCTTACTCAGGTAAATTGAAACTGATGTTTCACTAGGAAAGTACTGTCAGAAGTAAAGAAAAAAAAGAAAAATTTATTCTTTGTCATCAACATCATCATTTATTTACTGTCTACTTTTCTATACTTGCATAGGTCAGACAAGAGTTTGCTGGGGATAGAAACTTTCATTTTCCTACAGCTGGATGTCCTTCCTGTTTACTACCCAACTCAATTAGTTTCTAAGTGAGGAAATCTCAGGCTATTGAACATAAAACAGTCTGCATGTGTTTTTATGGTAGCCTGCAAGCAAATGACAATGTCAAAAAGACATTGTTTATAAATCAACAGACATGAGGCAAATATGAACTAACTCTAACACACATATACATACATGCGAGTGAGTGAGGGCAAATAGGTGTGAGTGTGAGTGAGGGCAAGTGTAGGAGAGTGAGGGTGAGTGTGAGTGAGGACAAGTGTAGGAGAGTGAGGACAAGTGTAGGAGAGTGAGGACAAGTGTAGGAGAGTGAGGGCAAGTGTAGGAGAGTGAGGGCAAGTGTAGGAGAGTGAGGGCAAGAGAGAGTGAGTGAGGGCAAGCGAGAGAGAGTGAGGGCAAGCGAGAGAGAGTGAGGGCAAGCGAGAGAGAGTGAGGGCAAGAGATAGTGAGTGAGGGCGAGAGAGAGTGAGTGAAGGAAAGAGAGAGTGAGTGAAGGAAAGAAAGAGTGAGTGAAGGAAAGAGAGAGTGAGTGAGGGCGAGAGAGAGTGAGTGAGGGCGAGAGAGAGTGAGTGAGGGCGAGAGAGAGTGAGTGAGGGCGAGAGAGAGTGAGTGAGGGCGAGAAAGAATGTGTGAAGGCAAGCGAGAGAAAGTGAGTGATGGCAAGCGAGAGAGAGTGAGTGATGGCAAGCGAGAGAGAGTGAGTGATGGCAAGCGAGAGAGAGTGAGTGATGGCAAGCGAGAGAGAGTGAGTGATGGCAAGCGAGAGAGAGTGAGTGATGGCAAGCGAGATAGAGTGAGTGAGAGAGAGAGAGGCTTCTTTCTATTTCTATTTTTTAAATCAACTCACAAGGCTTTGGTTGGCCAAGGGCTATAGGTAAAGACACTTGCTCACGGTAAACTTTTAACCATGATGATGATCAACAATGTGCAGACAGAGATGAGTTCTATGCGAAAACAATTTAAATAAAAGAGAGCCTTGGTAGTGAAAAAGTTGAAAACCTCTCTTGAAACTACTACATTTTTCTTAAATTACCCCACCTTTTTTTTTAATTTTTGACAAGATAAAACTTCATAAATTATGAAGTTATGCATTTCAAGAATATAACAAAAAAAAAATTGTTCGTGTCAAATTAATCATATTGTCATTTTTTCCCAATGTAGACATGTAAATATGTAAAATTATAAACAATGTTTCATAAATTTATTTTATTGGTTTCAGTCATTGGACAACAACCATGCTGGGCCACTACTTTCAAGAAGAAGACATTAACTCTTTCATTACCATATTTCTGCTGAGCTATGTGTGTGTGTGTGTGTGTGTGTGTGTGTGTGTGTGTGTGTGTGTGTGTGTGTGTGTGTGTGTGTGTATATGTGTGAAAAACTGTGTGTGTGTCTCCTTGTCTTGACATCATGTGATGATTGTAAAATTGATTGTCACTGCCATAAAAGCAGTGTCAGTCATTTCCAGTATTCTGTGAGACCACGTCTGGTCATGGGGAAATATTACCTTGCATGGAAATAGGTGAGGGTGGGTGACAGGAAAAGCATTTGGCCGTAGAAAATATCTGCCTCAATAAACTCCACCTGACCCATACAAGCATGGAAATGATGATGACAAATATTCTGATGGTATATTTGCATATCAAACTGTTTCTGATTAGTTATTTTGAAGATAATGTTCAAAGTATCAATATTGAGGAACATATCACATTTTAGCATTCAAGGAGATTTTCACTAACACATTGCAAGCTTTTAAAACTCAGTTGCTACAATACTGTAAATGAGCAGAAATAAGCTAGGAATATTTTTTTATTTTTCTTCTTCTTTAATTACAAATATTTGAAATATATACCTTGGACAAAACTTCAATGAAATTTTGAAGTGATTTTAATGATTTGCCTTTAATATTTTTTCGAATTGCAATCTCCTGCTGAAACATATAATGGATTCCTGAGAGTAGATCCTGCATGTGAGCAGCTGGCTTGTTTCTGACGACAAAGAAAATAGATTTATTTAAGAACATGTTAAGTAAGTTTTGTATCAGGTGCATAATTCCCACCGGAAACAAATAAATTTTTATTCAAAAAACTAATAATAACAATGATGATAATAATAAAAACAACAACTAACATACTAAAGAAGTGGAGAGAAAAAACACTTGATAGCCAAAATCCAGCAAGGCTCAAAACAGAAGCAACAATCCAATATTAGAGCTAACAATGGCTTAAAAGCTCTGAAATAAAAAAACAGAATTCAAAAGACTGAATTTAACTACTCAAGACCAACATCAGTTTTCAAGCAGAGGTGGTAGACAAACACACACACACACACACACACACACACACACACACACACAAACACACACACACACACACACCACAGGCTTCTTTCAGGTTTGTTGACCAATTCCACTCACAAGGCTTTGGTCAACCCAAGGCTACTGTAAAAGACACTTGTCCAGGGTGCTATGCAGTGGGACTGAAACTGGAACCATTCGGTTGGGAATCAAACTTCTTACCACACAGTCATGCTTGCACCTATCATGAACAATTCTAAGGTAAAATATAATGGAACTGAATCCTAACACCAAATGCAGAATGTGCAACCAATACAATCAGATGGCTAACCACATCAATCCCACCGGTCAGTTGTTGCCAAATCTGAATATACAAGGAGAGGCAAAAGTATATGGTTGCTTAGTATGAGTGGAATTCCTTGTGTGGTAAGTAGCTTGCTTCCCAACCACATGGTTCCGGGTTCAGTCCCATTGTGTGGCACCTTGGGCAAGTGTCTTCTACTATAGCCTAGGGCCAACCAAAGCCTTGTGAGTGGATTTAGTAGACAGAAACTGAAAGAAGCCCGTCATATATATGTATATATATATATATATATGTATGTATGTGTATATGTTTGTGTGTCAGTGTTTGTCCCCCCAACATCACTTGAGAACCAATGCTGGTGTGTTTATGTCCCCATAACTTAGCGGTTCGGCAAAAAGAGACCGATAGAATAAGTACTGGACTTACAAAGAATAAGTCCTGGGGTTGATTAGCTCGACTAAAGGCAGTGCTCCAGCATGGCCACAGTCAAATGACTGAAACAAGCAAAAGAGTAAATGAAAAGAACATTCCACTCATTTTAAGCACCTGTGTACCTTCTTTTGCCCCCTTGTGTATACACAGGCACAACTGAGTTGACAGGTATGTCCATGGAACAATATGTCAACGCTTCAATGTGTAAACAGACAAGGAGTGGTATAAATGTGTACCAAACAAGGTACATGGAAATGACCTGGCCACAATAATCTGGGATGTGCACATCCAAACATAGTGACCAAAGCAAAACATCTGGACAAAATAATCAAGGACTGGAAAAACAAAAACTCAAACAAAACATGCATACTGATAGACATTACAATCCCTTCTGACCGAAATATAATGAGGAAGATACTACTACTACTACTACTACTACTACTACTACTACTACTACTACTACTACTAATAATAATAATAATAATGGTATTAATAATGATAATAATAATAATAATAATTATAATAATAATAATAATAATTATTCTTTCTACTGAAGGCACAAGGCCTGAAATTTGGTGGGAGGAGACTAGTTGATTACATCAACCTCAGTGTTTCACTGGTACTTAATTTATTGACCCTGAAAGGCTGAAAGGTAAAGTCAACCTCAGCAGAATTTGAACTCAGAATGTAGTGATGGGCGAAATACCACTAAGCATTCTGTCCAGCATGCTAACGACTCTGCCAGCTTGTCACCTTAATAATAATAATAATAATAATAATAATATCAAAATTAAAAGAAGAGTGCCATTTGTTATCTGGTGAACGATATTTCGACATCTCGTGTGTCTTCAACTGGTTCAAAAAATAAATTTGTCAATCTACTTCATTTTGGTTAAAATAAAAAGGATTGAGGTAACTCCTCCTGAAGATATAGAGTCAAAATTAAAAGAAGAGTGCCATTTGTTATCTGGTGAACGATATTTCGACATCTCGTGTGTCTTCAACTGGTTCAAAAAATAAATTTGTCAATCTACTTCATTTTGGTTAAAATAAAAAGGATTGAGGTAACATTGACTCTATATCTTCAGGAGGAGTTACCTCAATCCTTTTTATTTTAATAATAATAATAATAATAATAATAATAATGATAGTGATTTCTTTTGTTTGCCACACAGGAACATCAGAAGAGGGAGACATAAGGACAGTTTATAATTTGTGTTTACATAAAAGATAAGGGGAAAGAAAGGAAAAAGAAAGGTGATAAAAGTATACATAGTGCATGAAGTATGAGAACACATGAATGATGTGGCCCTCTTAATGCAGGAGTACCTCTTATTTAGGGCCAGTCAGGGAAGCCCACAGATCCATGATTACCCTGACCACCAAAAGCAGGAGCCCTCACCTAGTGAGGTGCAAAATTGCTACCGCACTAGATAAAATTCTAAGTGGCTTTTCTTCTAACTCTTTACATTTTGAGTTCAACTTCTGTCAAGGTCAACTTTGCTTTTCATCCTATTGGGGTTGATAAGATAAGTACCAGTCAAGCACTAGGGGCAATGTAACCAACTGACCCTCTCCCACAAAAATTTCAGGCCTTGTACCTACAGTACGAAGAATTATTGTATAAAAAATACAAAAGAAAATAGAAACTCCTGATAAAAAAGTATAGCTTTATACCAGCATTTCTCAACCAGGGTTCCACAAGAAAGAGTAAGCTAATGCTAATTTCATGATTGTAGTATTACTATACATGCACAACATATTATTAGTTAATGTAATATAGACATCATCCTGTCTAACCAATTATGTTATCAAAAAACAACCATATAGACATATATATATATATAAATATATATGATATTTACCACGTGAACTATGATGAAAAAAATGAGAAAAATATGGTACATAATTGTTTTTGTGCAGAGGTTCCTTGAGACATGCAATGTTATGCAAGGGTAAAAAGGTTGAGAAACACTGCTTTATACAAATTAATGCTGGTTTCAAATTTTGGCATAAGGCAGGAACTTCAGGGGAGGCGGTAAGTTGCTTACATCAACCCAGTGTTCAACTGGTACCTCTTTTATCAACCCTAAAATGATGAAAGACAAAGCTGACCTCAGTGGAATTTCAGTTCAGAATGTGAAGATAGATGAAATGCTGTAGGCATTTTTCCCTGTGTGTTAATGATTCTGCCCGCTCACCACTTTTATACAAATGAATATTAAGTTAAAAACACACCAACAGTGTTAATTAAAAAACAACTATTAATAATTTCTTTCACACACACACGAATAGAAAAAAGAAGAGAGATATAGAAATTATAAAAATCAGCTTACATTTGAATGCTTTTAAGAGTTGGTTTCATACTGGCAATGTAACCCAGTGATGGGTCTTTTATTCCACTAATATTGGTAGCATAACCAGATACATTTTTTAGGTAATTTACACAAAAGCTTGTTGTCAGATTTGAACTGGAGAAAAAAAACAAAAAAAACATTTGTTTTAAACAAAGGTAAATGTATATATGATATTTATAATGATATATGATAAATGCATATAAATGATATATGATAAATGTATATAAATGATATATGATAAATGTATATAAATGATATATGATAAATGTATATATGAAATTTTTTACTAAGTGACTTTAAGACATTTTACAGAGCAAAATAGTGAATTTAATGTGATTAAGACTTAAATTCACTATCAAAATGATTGAGATTTTAATTTCTATCTCATTTCATTCCAAGTCTAAGACTGTGGTAAAACAAATAACTGAAGCTGCTCCAGTAACTTTGAAAAGTTAATCTCTTGAAAATTGTTTATGTCCAAACAAGTGTAAATCTTTAATTGCATCATCACCATCGCCTTTTAACATCTGTCTTCCATGCTAGGATGGGCTGGACAATGTTAGGTTCCAATGTCTGCTTTGCCATGGTTTCTACAGAGCTGGATGACCTTTCTAATACCATCCACTTTACTTATTCTATTGGACACTCTTATTTGTGGCACCAGCACATTATATTAAACATATTGGGATATTTATGAAGAAAGTTCAATATGTAATCACTGCAACCACATGGTTTCAAGTTCAGTCCCATCATGCAGCACATTCAGCAAATGTCTTCTTCTGCAGGCTAAAACGAATGCCTGATATGTGTGTGTGTGTGTGTGTGTGTGTGTGTGTGTGTGGTAAGCTGTACTGGCAATGATGTTTTCATTCGTCCTTCAACAAGGGGCTTTGTACTTTTGAAGATGTATGAAATAAGAGAAACGTGAGGGTGAGCGACTGGAAGGGGATCCTGCTGTAAAACAATGCCTCAGTGATATATTCACCTAACCCATGCTAGCAAGGAAAAACATGTAAAAGTGAACAGAATGTGCATGTATAAATGTTGATATCCCATGGTGATTTGAGGTTAACATTTTTTGTTGATATTATGACCAGTCACTCTCAACTTTCAATGACCTTCAAAATAGAGAAAAAAGAAAAAAAAAACCTCCCTTACTTAAAAAACAAGTAAAGAGTGGAAGAGCACCATCTAGTAGAAAAAAATCCTGCCTTAAATATGTTCCTGTCCAAATTAAGCTAGCATTAAAAAAACAGGCACTAAACAAACAAACAATCCAAACACTCCTCTCATACATACACATATTCCTGAATTTAACAATAGTACTGTGGTTAATTCATAACAAGACAACCTTCAAATAACATAACTTGCATATTTTGTTATCAGACAGTATTAACATTGCACAGGGATAGGAAAACAAAGTCAGTATTGCTTAATTGTTGACTGGATAATTGCATAATTTTGTTTGTTCCGTAACTTTTAAAAACACTGAACTGTTCAGCATTAAGACTTTGTACAATAAATTGACATATAAAGTAACTTTCTAGATCAGATGTCCAGGACAACGGAAACAAGGAAATTGGAATAAAGAAAAAAGAAAAGAGAAAAAGTGACAATTATGAAAGGGTTTGGGAAGCTTCCAGTATGTCAAGGAGTAGTATGTAACAGTGCATCACTGCATCAACCATTTGTTGGTGATTCCTTATTCTTTGCAGGTGATACCTTTGTATTACTCAGGTAACAACCCTCCACTCAATGGAGTCTGTTTGGGTAGCTGTTGCTGGAGAAGGTTTTACAAGGTCAGAGTGCAAATCCTACCTTAAGGTAGCTCTTTGTAGCTACCTTTTACAACACACAGAGGAAATGTCGGGTCTCTTTAACGTGCCGGTCTCCACACAGCACTAGAGCAATGTGAAATGAAGTGTTTTACTCAAGAACACAACATACCACCCAGGCCAGGAAACGAACCCACAATCTAGCAATTAAGAGTGCAACACCTTAACCACTAAGCCACACATCTTCACAGAAGTGACAAAAGATAACTGCAAGTGATCATGGGGAGTGAAAAATCTAAATTCTTCTGTGGGAAGACACTCCTGGTGACCTATAAAAACAGCAAGAATTCCTGGATAACTGTAGACATATTTCCTACATGGCTGGGAAAATTTGGCTGAGAGATGATTCAGTAGATGTGCACAGTTGAGACCCCCATTAAGATATTACATTCAAAGTTTAAACGAAGCTACTGGTTTCGATCAAATTTCAGCCAAAATCCTGCAGAAAAGCTGTAAGGAACTAGCACTTATCATCTACAAAGTAAGAGCAACATTACCTTCTGAAAAAAACCAATACATTTCTACAAGGCAGTTTAGTTTCTCAACAAACTGTACTGTGTTTTGTTTTACTTTCTTAGACATAGAACAATTAACTGGTTGTAGATCAATGTGTCATAGAGCAATTAATTAGGTCGGGATGTATGTCTGACGTCATAGACCTGAACAGCAAGAAGCTAATACAACAGACTATGCACCAAGCTGAAATTCTTCAAGAGAATATATTGGAAACTATTAAGATCTCTGCAAAGATAATATCCTTAGTGTGTTCTAGCCCTTAAATCACACACTAAACACTTTGCTCATTCCTTCCTTCCTTCCTACATCAAGCTGTAGCTTCTTGGAACTCCCTCTCTACTGATAGGCACCAATTTGCAGCATGCTCAAGCTGAACACCAATCTCATGTGATGAGAGGGCCTGTTTTGGACACAGCACCACCCTTATTCTTCTCCAACTGAATTATAATAATCACAATTATAATAATACCAATGAAAATAATATTTACAGAACAACACTGAGAAATTATTAAAGACAGTGAATAAGGAACAGGTAATCAAGTATGGAATGGGAGAAAAGGATGAAAACGAAATTCAAAGAGAGCTTCTGAACACTACATCTCAAAAAAACAACCACAAGCAAGGTAAGCCCTGTTCAAGGTACAACAACATGAGCAAAGTCAATTTCATCACAATCCATAACAGAAATGTTATGATTTATACAGAAGATGGGATGTGTACAGATTCCTATCCCACTGACTTGCTTGTTGACTTATGAAGATTTCCTTGAATGATAATGTGCCCAGGTTTGCTTTTTGGGTGTAAACAGGTATTTACAATTAATTAGGTGCATGACCTAGTGGTTAGGTTAATGAGCTAGCATTAATAAAGTATGGGTTCAATTCTTGGACTGGGTGATACATTGAGACCTTGAGCAAGGCATGTCATTTGGTGTACATAGCGGAATGCACCAAACACAACTTGATTTAAGTCAATTCCATCACAAATCATAACAGAAATGTTATGATTTATACAGAAGATGGGATATGTAAAGATTCCCATTTGGTATATGCAATAGAATACACCAAACACGATTTATGCTGGTTGTACAACAGAACAATTAAATAAAAGATTCAATGGGCATAGCTGTGACATCAGGCATGATAGCACTAGATCAACAGAACTTGCTGAACATTTTACATCAAACGGCTGCAACTTTGAGGAACACCTGAGAGTGCACATTCTCAGAAAATATTCTGATTCTACTACACTTTCAGTTCTAAAAATGCACGAGGACAAATGCCTAGGAAGAATGAATAAAATGACAGGCGAATTTCATCACATTAACACAAAACTGCTCGACAAAGTATTCTTTTTCTTATGCTTTTTCTTTCTTCCTTTTACCAGTTATGAAAATGAAAACTGATGATGTAATTTTATCTAAATAAGAACGCAGGATTTCTTCTTTTGTATTTTAAGTTTCTGTGTTTCTGCAGTTTTTCCCATTTTACATTTTGAACCTGAAGACAGATGATCTGTTGAAATATTGTTCAAACTCTTAAATAAACAATCTGTTGCAAATCACATCACACTCTTCTTATTGTCTATTTACCTTTGTGAAGAGTTACATCAATCTTTATTGCAATAATAATTTTATATAAAAAATGTTTTGACACTAAAATCAAAATAAAATCTAAATTGTTTTTTCACTGTCCAAATATCAAAAAAGTTTCGAATCTTTATATTCTTTATCAAAAGAATATATCCTGGTAAGGTGTATACTGTAGTTTTAAAAGCAACAGTGTGAAATACAGACTTCCTATACGGTCATTTAAAGGAATTTGTTTTCTGTCTGTAGAAGTGTTTTAAAAATTTAATTCTGTAATAAAATTGCTGTTGTTTGACAGCAAGTCATCACTGGCCTATGATCAAAGGCATTCCAGCTATGACCCTCCCATCTAGAACTACATTTACAATTATACCTGTCCTGCCACTTTGTCTTTTCGAAGGCAATAGAGAGTCATTTCAGAGTGGTTTAACTAGCAAACTGAGCAGCCATGTAGAAGCTATCTCACTGACTTGCTTGTTGACTTATGAAGATTTGTTTGAATGATAATGTGCCCAGGTTTGCTTTTTGGGTGTATACAGGTATTTACAATTCATTAGGTGCATGACCTAGTGGTTAGGTTAATGAGCTAGCATTAATAAAGTATGGGTTCGATTCTTGGACTGGGTGATACATTGAGGCCTTGAGCAAGGCATGTCATTTCATGTTGATCCAGCTTACCCTGCAGAAAATAAATACTAGCTGACCGCTAGTACAGTCCTCTCCCTCTTCCAACTTTTATAATCTCAATAGACACCATCTTGGCCCTCACACCACTGAATCCCAGAATCAAGAGTGAGAGGGATAAGACGGTTTCCAGTCAACTCATCACTACACGAGCATCTAAAACAATTAGCAAAAGTGTGGTACATGCCACCAGGTCACACTCACACAACAAGTGATGGTAAAGTTGTTTTTTTTTTTAGCTTGTTTCAATAAATATTGTTCAATTCAAAACAATTTTGCATTTTGTTTTTTCATAAATTATTTCATATTTTGTTCTTCAAATTATTAAGTCTTTAGCAAAAATCACCAATTTCAGAAACTCTAAAGGTCTTATGTGTTAAAGGTGAGCATTTTAGAAAACTCTAGCTGAAGTTTGTAAAATATTTTCAAAATTCAACATGAGTTGGATAATCCCTGCAAATTGAGACATTTTCATGATTTGCTGGGAACATCTATCTTTTACCGACAGCAGTTATCTAACCAAGGCATGAGAGCATTCTTTGTTTATATTGTTGTTTAGCCAAGGGACACTATGTTATTTGAAGGACATTTGGCAGCTACCTATAACCAAGTGGCAACAGAGAGGCTACCTTTGTTATCTTCTATATATACTCTTACTCTTTTACTTGTTTCAGTCATTTGACTGCGGATATGCTGGAGCACCGCCTTTAGTCAAGTAAATCAACCTCAGGACTTATTCTTTGTAAGCCTAGTACTTATTCTAACGGCCCCTTTTGCCGAACTGCTAAGTTACGGGGACGTAAACACACCAGCATCGGTTGTCAAGCGATGTTTGGGAGACAAACACATACACAAACACACACATATATATATATACATGATGGGCTTCTTTCAGTTTCCATCTACCAAATCCACTTACAAGGCTTTGGTCGGCCCGAGGCTATAGTAGAAGACACTTGCCCAAGGTGTCACGCAGTGGGACTGAACCCAGAACCATGTAGTTGGTAAGCAAGCTACTTACCACACAGCCACTCCTGCGCCTATGCATATATTTCATAATTTTGCTTAGGAATGGCAATGCTAATAATCAGTTGTTAGAACTCAATATACATATATTTTAAAGTACAGAGTGTAATATAAATTACTGAATGACAAGGGAACAGGAATTACCAAATCAACTTCATTAGTTTATTGATTTCATAATTTCTGTTCCCTTGTCAATTACATAATTCCAGTTCTTTTATCAATCAATAATATACATGTAAAACTTGATTAAATAAACTCATGTTCTGAAAACCAATTGTCTAGATCCATAACTACTTGGCAATGAGACTTCTATCAATATGTTAAGGAAACCGAAAAGAATACTTACTGTATAAGTGTTTTGAGTTTGCCATTTTTATCTATTAGTAATAGAGATGGGAAATGTGTCACCTGGTATTCTACAGGAACTACATCTGATAGCATTGATCTGATGAGGATTTTGGAATATTTACTCAGATCAAGTATTACCTAAATACAAAATTGATTAATTCATAAATAAAATTAAACAAAGAAATGAAAAACTGGAAAAGAAAATTTTTATTGATATCTTGAAAAACACATGTCAACCCTTAAACAGCAGACATCCAAAATTGATGATTCAAAAATTTTACACAGGTTGAGCTTTCATCAGTCGATGCCCAAATGTAAATGAGCTTCATCAATGGAAAAAAATCAAGTCGCAAATGGAAGATTTAGACAATGATGGATTTTTTTCTGACATTATGAGATGAGGTTGATGATGAGGATAATGCTCTAAGATAGCACAAGAGAAAGTGATGCTTCAACTCGCTCTGGACAGAAAAGTGCACTGATTTTTTCTCCATTTGCACATTATTTGTGCAAATAATGAAGTCAAGCTAAATAGTGACATTTTGAAATCATTTAATATATTTCAGGCTTGTGTAATATATATTAATGATTTGGAGTAGTTTGTTATATTTGATTCAAGTCAATATGAACAGAAAGCAAATCATGTGGTTTCAGGTTCAGTCCCACTGCACAACACCTTGGGCAAGTGTCTATTAAAACCCCAAGCTGATCAATGCCTTGTGAGTAAGTTTGGTAAACAGAAACTGTGTAGAAGCCTTTTATGCATATATGTGTCTTTGTTCCCTACTGGAGTTGATTTGTTCAACTAAATAATTAAAGGCAGTGCTCCAGCATGGCTGCAGTCAAATGACTGAAACAAAACAAAACATGAAAAGTAAAATGTAAAGAATAGTATAAGAATCAATTACCTCTTTTCCCAAGTAACTGCCTTTATCTTCAGTAATGATAACAATAACTGAGTGTGATGAAACGCGATATTTTAAAATGTCATCAACAGAGCTGAAATATGACACAAATAGAAATGTAAGTAAATACATTCTTGTTGCTAATAATATAAAAAGAAACTAACATTAAGTTTATTTTAATTCATTTAATAGCTTTCCTCTCAAGTAATCAAAACTTAAATAATAATGTAAGAAATTGCTTACATTATTACATAATGGGATCTGTTTCCATTTAAAGTTACTGAAAATAGAATACAGATATTATCATGTAACACGTTACATGAGACATCATCATTCCAAATGCAGCATATTACACTTTCATAATTAACAGGCAATACATTTGAAAAAGAAGACTAACATTTCTGGAATTTTAGACCATGTATTATAAAATGTCTGTTGTAATGAAATTGTGAAAAAAAAAAGCAAAAAAATAAAAAGAGAACTCATAGGTTTAGTTAATACCAAATATCTTTATTCCAGAGATGTATTTGCATGGCATGGAGGCGCAATGGCCCAATGGTTAGGGCAGCGGACTCCTGGTCATAGGATCGCAGTTTCTCCCAGACCGGGTGTTGTGAGTGTTTATTGAGCGAAAACACCTAAAGCTCCACGAGGCTCCGGCAGGGGATGGTGGCGAACCCTGCTGTACTCTTTCACCACAACTTTCTCTCATTCTTACTTCCTGTTTCTGTTGTGCCTGTAATTCAAAGGGTCAGCCTTGTCACACTGTGTCACACTGAATATCCCCGAGAACTACGTTAAGGGTACACATGTCTGTGGAGTGCTCAGCCACTTGCATGTTAATTTCACGAGCAGGCTGTTCTGTTGATCAGATCAACTGGAACCCTCGTCGTCGTAAGCGACGGAGTGCCAACAACAGCAACTTGCATGGCACAAGTGCTTTGATCAGAGATCATATGCTGATGCAAAAGCAATTACAGAATGGAAGACATAAGTTAGCCATACAGAAACACACAAAGCATATTAACTTTACTTAATCCTTTAGTATTCAGATTTCTCTGTCGAATGTAATGCTTTTTTATTCAAATTGTTTTGAATTAGTCATGCATTATTTTGTAGCTTTGAGATTTCGATGATGTGGTTGTTTATTTCTAGAATAATATTCTAGGGTAAGTGTGAGAGGCTGGATCTGGCCAGTTTGAAAATAAAACAGGTAGAATATTTTAGCCGGATATGACTGGTTTAAACATTTATCTGTAATGTAGTGAGATTTTTTTGTCAGTGAACAGGTTGCAGTTTTGAGTAACAAATTTTGGCACCATATTATTATACAAACAATTGTTTAATGGTCTTTGTGTTGTTTTGTATGGCTATCTTGTGTCTTCCATGTTGCAATAGCAAACATCTTTATCTGTACAAAATTTTGGAATTCTATTGAATGATCGACTTTAAAGTTGTAGTGCAAGACTGGAATAAATGCAATAAGAATCTTGTAGATAGAGTAAACTTCTGTGATATAAAATGCTGCAGAATCATTAGATATTTCTGATAAAAAAAAATTAATAAATGATATAGAGAAAAACTAGAGAACAGATGAGGAGAACTGGATGAAAAGCCATGTTTTATATGATAGTTACAATGTATGGGTTAATAGAAACTAGCATTAAAAAGTTAGAGCAAGTTTACATAGTAAAAGGCCCCTAGCAAATTCACCCAGCCCTAGCTAAAATGACAGGTAGATGGTTCATTGGAAATTTGTCTTTGGAATTCAAAACTAGATAATTATCTCTGTAGATAGAAAGTTAGGCAATCACTAGCAAAATTATTGTTTGAAATTTACAGAAACAAAAAGAAAGCAATTGCATGCCTGTATTAACTATTTCGATACTGCATTTCTGACAAAATACACCATCTTTATTAATTAGGAAAATAATGAAGAATTTAATAAAATACCTCTGTCCTTATGAAGCTGGTGTTTGGAATAAAATTCAACATTAAATTTTGCTAAGTTTTAATTTAGAATCCTTTAAAACAACCAAAAATAGTATTGGGCAGGTTGGTATCAAAAGCTTTAACGAGAGGAGTTATTTTTGCATCTAATTATATTGACTGCAAACATTGGTTTCAAATTTTGAAACAAGGCCATAAGTTTTGGAGGAAGGGGCTAGTCAATTACACAACCCCAGTGCTCAACTGGTACATTTTCTTTTTTATCAACCCTGAAAGGATGATAGACTAAGCTGACCTCAGCAAAATTTGAACTCAGAATGCAAAGACAGACAAAATATTGCTCAGCATTTTGCCCTGTGAGCTAACAATTTTACCAGCCTGTTACCTTATATTAATTGAAAATATTAACATCATTTTAAACTCCCAATTCATATTTTTACATGTATATACATAAATTGCTTTAAACAGTGGAACTTGAAGCAGATAGAGCTATAAACAATCATATGTAGAATATCAGGTAAAAAAAAGATCATTGGATTGAAAAAAGTTTAAGGAAGCCCATGAGATACAAACCCACATCTTCTTTGAACATGACAGATATGCTACCAATATACCGAAGTGACACTTGAAATTTTGGGTAAAGATTGAACTTATGAAGCATAACAGTAGTACAAAGTTTCACTGCTTTTACCTACTGTGTCACAACTGAAGAAAAAGTGCTTTAATTCGATACTGAATACCAAATCTTAAATATATGTAGCAGAGCTGTGAAGTCAAACTTAATTGTGGAGTTGGAATCAGAAGCAATTACTGACTTGAGTAATCTGATAATTTGCTTCTTGATTCCAACTTAATGTTGACTGTAAATAAAAGTATGTAAAAATGTTCAGCTTCACATATATTACTAATTTGATTAACCTCTTTTTTCTTTCCAGGATAAATTTATAATAGTTTATTCCCAATGTATTAGAAAGAGGATGCTAATGAAGTTAGTAATATTTTAAACATTTTCTAATCCTAACAGACAGGAAATATTAAATGTGATTGTGCTTTGTAGAATTTGTTCTACTGAATCTTTCAAATTGGAGCTCGAGCATGGTTGCAGAAACAAGGAAAAGAATAAAAGAAAAAATATGTCTTTTATGGTCAGCAATGAAATTTTACACACCTGATAGATTTGTAATAGGAAACGTTTTGGATGAACTAATAAAAAAAGAGATGCTTCAATTCAGAATACCAAACAGTAATAGAAAGACCCACACTATATTTACATGAGGAATGAAGGATATATATTAATGAAGTTCTTTCAAAAAGGTGATAAATTGTAACAGAACCAAAAGTAATTCAAGGTAACTGTGAAAAACAGAGTCCAAGCTCTTTGTTTTTCGAAGGAAGATTCAAGCTGGAAAATTGGAAATACGTGTTTGAAGAAGAACAAATTATGCAAACTTATATTATGAAACTAATTGATTGTATTAATTAGATACTCACTTAATTGGTGATAAGGTTTCCCATTGTGGGTCCTTAGACTGCATATAATACTGTACAGAAAGGTCTATAAGGTTATGGCGCAACACGTTTACACTATTACGAGCTTTATCATAGTTTGTGCCAATATCACTTGGTTTTGAGTTTGGGAAAAATGTCTGCAATGAAAAGAGATAAAGAGAAATTAAGAAAAGCAAAACAAGCAAATAAATTATTTTTAAACATTTCACTACAATATTTTGCTTTTAGATCACTTTATCAGCTGATCTTTTACTTTACCTATTCACTTTTTGTTCTTGAATATAATAATAATAATAATAATCCTTTCTACTGGAGGCACAAGGCCTCAAATTTGTGGGGAGGGGACTAGTCGATTACATCGACCCCAATGTTTCACTGCTATTTAATTTAATGACCCTGAAAGGATGAAAGGTAAAGTTTTGACCTCGGTGTAATTTGAACTAAGAATGTAAACACAGGTGAAATACCACTAAGCATTCTGCCCGGCATGCTAACTACTCTGCCAGCTTGCTGCCTTAATAATAATAATAATAATATTAATAATAATAATAATAATAATATTGGTTTCAAATTTTGGCACAAGGTCAGCAATTTCAGGGGTGGGGTGATAATTTCAGAGGTAGGGCTGCAGCAGTAATAATAGTAATAAGCCCCTTGTATGCTGACTGAAAGATTATGAGATCAAGCCTTGTTAGAACCATAGCCAAGGCATATTTCTTTGTCTCAATACATTTGGCTCTTTCCTGTTTACTCTTTAAAGCATTAGGAAAGCCTCTCGCTAAGAAGGTATGTCTTGTCTAATCAATCACATTAAAACGTTCAAATTCACAACAACCATGCCAAGTTAACTGTGCATTTCACCCTCACAGGATTAATAAAATAGGTATCAAGATTAAGTAATGTGGTCTGTAGAATTGACTAAAGCTACTGTAGGTGGTGCTCCAGCATGGCCATTGTCCATCGAGTGAAATTAACGAAAGAATTTTTAAACAATGAGGCGTAGCTGTGTGGTAAGAAGCTTGCTTCCCAACCACATTATTCCCAGTTCAGTCCTACTGCATGACACCTTGGTTAAGTGTCTTCCACTATAGCCTCAGGCTGACCAAAGCCTTGTGAGTGGATTTGGTAGGTGAAAACTGAAAAGAAGCCTATTGTGTGTGTACATTATATATATATATATATGTGTGTGTGTGTGTGTGTGTGTGTGTGTGTGTGTGTGTGTGTGTGTGTGTGTGTGTGTGTGTGTGTGTGTGTGTGTGTGTGTGTGTGTGTGTTTGTCCTGTAAGACTGCTTGACGATTGGTGTTGGTGCATTTATGTCCCTGTAACTTAGTAGTTCATCAAAAGAGATCAGTAAAGTAAGTAGCAGGCTTAAAAAAAGAAATACAGGGGTCAATTCATTTGACTAAAATTCAAGGCTGTGCTCCAGCAAGGCCACAGTCTAATGACTGAGACAAGTAAAAGAAAATATTCCTCTAGTCCACCAACCCACTCTGGTATTTCAATTATCAACCCTGGAAGAATGAAAGGCAAAGTTGCCCTTAACAAGAACTGCAAAGAATCTGAGACAAGCCCCAGCATGGCCACAGCTCAAGAGCTGAAACTAGATAAAATGAAAAAAAATGAAATAGTTACAGATAAGGAAATAATTTATTCTCAAATGCAGAATAATACTGACAGAGCAACAGGAACAGGATAAAATATCCATATTTTGCAGAAAAATTTGCCAGCAGCCAGCTACGAGACAAATTCACTTCCCTGTGATTACCAGCCAAGTGCTTTACCATTAAGCTAAATTGCCCACTGTCAAATTAATCTGCAATTATTAAACTTATAAATCTAGCTTTATAAGACGCTAATGTTAAATTCAAATTACGAAGAATGCAAACAGAGTTTGCTTTTAGAAGCACTGAGATGTATTGAAAGATACAGATAATGAAATAATTTATTCTCAAACACTTCTAAAAGCAAACTCTGTTTACATTCATTGTAATTTGAAAAATATAGTTGCAATAAACTGTAAAATTTAATGAATTTTTCAAATAATATTGCTTTGAATTCTACCCTGAATAGCTAGCTAAGTAAATAGCCTTTCTGTCAAGCACCAAATGTGATATCAAGCTGTGGTGACATCTGTAAATCAAGCATAATGCAATAGTATTACTGACAATTATTCAGTTTTAATCTACGGCAGATATATTAAGCACTTGTGGAGTATATCCAATTTTGTATTGTTTGATTCACTAAACAATTGGAAACAGGCTGGGAATTTTAACTGCAAAAGAATAATGTTTTATGCACAAAGCAGAGAGATATTATCTCTCATATTACAAATACAAGCACTTACAAACATCTGTGGCTTATATAAAAGTGGGATAAGGCTATCAGGTGAAAAGACTTGAGCTAAAAACTGTTGGAGGTATTTTGCTGTGTTTGAATAGTGCACTTAATTCTATGTAACTTAGTTTAACTTACTAAAAGAAACAGATGAATTGTCTGGAAGTTTTACATGAGATAGATTGTCACCAAACCTCAACACAATAATTTTCATCATCTGCTTTATAATACCATAAAACCAGAACTAAATATCAGCCCTCAAAGATACTCTTGGATCTAGGAAGCATTTACATATTTACATTTTCCATATAGTTCCATCAGTATTTCTGTTATATTGATTTCATATTTTGGCACAAGGCCAGCAATTTCGGGGGAGGGGATAAGTCAATTACATCAACCCCAGTGCTCAACTGGTACTCATTTTATTGATCATGAAAGAATGAAAGGCAAAGCCAAGCTCAGTGGAATTTGAACTCAGAATGCAAAGATGGACAAAATCTCGCTAAGCATTTTGCTTGATATGCTAACAATCATGTCAGCTTGCCACCTATATTCCATCAATTTTAATCAGATGATAGAATTTACTCTTACCATTCTAAATCTAAGATGAATTCAGAGCAAGTTTACTTTAGATGAAATTTTGAAATCTTTTAATTCATTCAGTGGAGAGATCAAGCAGAATTGTTAGAGTGTTAGACAGAATGCTTCACTGTATTTGTTCTGACTCTCTGTGCTCTGGGTTCAAATCCTGTCAAGGCCAACTTTGCCTTTCATCTCTTTGGGTGGATGATAAAAAAAAAAAAAATTACCAATACAAAGCAGTGAGCTGGTGGAACTGTAGAAATGTTGAACAGAATCATCACCAACATTGTTTAATATCTGCCTTCCATGCTGGAATGGGTGGGATGGTTTGACAGGAGCCAGTGAGGCAGAAGCCTGCACCAGATTTCTGTGACTGTTTTGGCAGGATTTTTTACAGCAGGATGCCCTTCCTAACACCAACCACCCAGCAAAATGCTTTGAGATATTTGTTTCAGCTCTTTGCATTCTAAATCAAAATTCCTTCTACTTGTCTTAATACTATCAGTTGATATCTTGGATGTCTTTAGGGGAGTCCTCAGTCACAAGCATTTTCACCAGGTTTCCAATTTAAGGAAATATTCCTCCCTCCCTCTCTCTCACCAGCCTCGGAGGCCCATCATCAATGAGTCATGGGTAACTGCTTTCCCTCTTAACAAAAACAATTACAAAAAAGACAAAAATTGATCTTAAGACTAATAATTTTCCTCCTCTTACAACATTTTTATTCATTAACCCTTTAACATTCAAATTACTCAATGCTTATTCAAATTGTTTTGAATTAATCATGCATTATCTCATAGCTTCAAGATTTCAATGATGCAATTGTTTATTTTTTGAATGACATTCTAGGGTAGGCATAAGAGTCCGAATCTGGTTAGTTTGAATATAAAACAGGTAAAATTTATCAGTTGGATATGGTTGCTTTAAATGCTTAAGGTAAAAAAAAAAAGAAAAGACAAAAAGGGCATTTACCTTAATAGTTGGAAAAAGCCTAATATCATACGTTCGGCACATGTCTACATTTTGCTCATCAGCACAATCAATTGCACCAATATGAATAAAACAGCTCCAAGCTGAAAAAAAACAAAAAACAATAGAAGAAATGAAATGTATTAGTGGGACAACAGAATGACTGATTGGAAATTGGGAAGAAATTCTAGGAGAAATTCAATACTAAATGTTGCTACTCATTCATTTGTTTGTTTTCTATGCCAGCATAGGCTAGATGAATATGAACTCTTTCCTTTCCTGAGCGTCCAATAATACTATCCATATCACGTCCTCACTTTGTTGTTTTTTTGTTATTGTTTTTTTTAACTATATATATATATATATATACATATATATATAAAGTTCAAAACTTAAATTTTCAAATTAGGTTGGTAGGGATATACAATCCTAGCAGGTACCATATTCACTTTTGGTGGTTAATAATGCTAGCTAACTTCTGTGAGTGTAGAAAAACTTCAGTTTATTTTACTACCCTCAGCAGATCTTCACATCAGTAAATCCATTTGTCTCTATAGAGACTGCATGTTGTCGGTAGGGAAGAAATAAATTGATAATAAGGAGAACAGACTTATATGTCCACTTTTATTGTGCAGTCAATCATGTCTTTCCATTTGAAAAACACAATTGACTGCAGAATAAAACTGGATATATAAATCTCTGTTCTTCTAATTTTTGATATATATCTAATATATAAAACAGAGATGTGTGTGTGTTCACTTTTCACAAAAAAACAGTACCCCAACACACCTGCAGTTATATGACTGAAACATGTAAAAGATAAAAGATATTTTATCTAACAGGCCTTGCACAGTTCCTGTACACAAGTTTGCTTGGAAAACATTAGTTGGCCAAGGCTACAGTAGAAGACACACATCCAAAGTACCACTTAAAACACTTTCTTACTCAGAATATATTATCAAGATAATTCAACACTGTAGTTTATTTTTTGTTTCCTCAGCTTTCAGAAAATGTCAAAATATCAAGAAAGGTGTTGTTGTCTGAACAAAACTTGAAAGTTTTCACTATTAACAAAACTTATCTAAATATAATCTGTCCTTCTTGTCTATAGCGCTAAACCATCTCAATGTCTTCTAATTTGGCTCAATATATATCAAATCTCTAGCCTTATCTGTAATTATTATATTACATCAAAGAAAGATTCTGCAAGTATATAACATTAGATAACATGATTTTGTCTTCATAATTTAATAGCTACTGTCTTGTAATTTATAGCTTCTTTTTAGGTTTCAGAATATTAGATTTTTCAGAACAATGTCTAGTTATGATATGAACTTAAAATGATGTATTGCCTACTTTGACAGTTCTTATATATCACCATCATTCGTCATCTTTGTGTGACCCAGGAAAGCACTTTTCCATGCACGTCTGGGTCAAATGGAATTCGTTGAAGTAGATTTTTTATGGCATTTATTAACCCTAAGCTATCTTCAAGCAAGGTAATATGTCCCATAGCAGGACATGTTTCCATGTTAAATTGGAAATGAAGGACATTATTTGAATGCCAATGATGTTCATTTAGAACTATCATACAATGTCAAGACAAAGAATCACAAAGACAGACACACATTTTAATTTTAAGATTTCACTTAGGAATAGCAAGACTAATAACCTGGTGTTAGAACTCAATGTATATGATTCAGAATAAAGCATTAGTTGAGTACAGAGCATAATATGCAGGTGTCAGGTTAATGGCACCTGTGCCAGTGGCACATAAAAAACACACACTACACTCTTGGAGTGGTTGGCATTAGGAAGGGCATCCAGCCACAGAAACCATGCTAAATCAGATTGGAACCTGGTGCAGCTCCTCAGCTTACCAGTTTTCAGTCAAACCATCCAACCCATGCCAGCTTGGAAAATGAATGTTAAATGATGATGATAAATAAACGAGAAGGGAACAAGAATTATGTAATCAAATTCATTAGCTTACAGCTGTTTCCATTATTAGATACAGTGCACTCAGACAAATGTTATAAGGTGATGTACAAGTACTCAGCTGTGAGTGCACTGCATCTTATAGCAGAAACAGCTGTAAGTCAATAAAGTCGATTACATAATTCTTGTTTTCTTGTCATATAATTTCATTATATATATATATATATAATCTATACACACATGTGTGAGACAATGACCAAGATCTTTGGCATTATGTCGTGCTTGAGAAGAAGACCCATCAAGCTGAGCAAAATCGCAGTCATAGCAGATACAGATGTCATGCAAATGGCACCCATGCCAGTGGCATGTAAAAGCACCCATTACACTCTCGGAGTGGTTGGCGTTAGGAAGGGCATCCAGCCACAGAAAACCATGCCAAATCAGACTGGAGCCTGGCGCAGCCTTCCAGTGTGCCAGCCCAGTCAAATCATCCAACCTATACCAGCACTGACAACAGGAGCAGGAGTGGTTGTGTGGTAAGCAGCTTAATTACCAACCACATGGTCCCAGGTTCAGTCCCACTGCATGGCACCTTGGGCAAGTATTTTCTATTATAGCCTCGGGCCAACCAAAGCCTTGTGAGTGGATTTGGTAGACGGAAACTGAAAGAAGCCCATCGTATGTGTGTGTGTGTGTATATATATACATACACATATATATATATGTATGTATGTATGTATGTATGTATGTATGTATGTATGTGTGTATATGTTTGTGTGTATATGTTTGTGTGTCTGTTTGTACCCCCAGCATCGCTTGACAACTGATACTGGTGTGTTTACGTCCCCGTAACTTAGCAGTTTGGCAAAAGAGAGCAATACAATAGGTACTAGGCTTACAATGAATAAGCTCTGGGGTCGATTTGCTCAACTATAAAGGCAGTGCTCCAGCATGGCCGCAGTCAAATGACTGAAACAAGTAAAGGAGTAAAAGATGTTAAATGATAATATACACACACACACACAATATATATATATATATATATATATATATATATATATATATATATATATATATATGCATGCATGCACAGTATGCTCATATCTTACTTAGATATAATACATACAAGGGATCTTCTAAGTGGTTGCTCAGCCTACTAGAAATAGCTGCCAAATCTCTCTCAACTCATACTCTACTGCGTTGAGTAAGGCAGAACAGAAACACATTGGATAATGTGATCTTGGACATACCCAGAAAAGATAAAGCTGATCACAGTTGGTCAGTCTTTGATCATAGGTCCACTCCATTATGGCTTACCTGGTGCTGAACAACATTTTAGTAATTCTGTTACAGTTACTCCTAGAAATGCCCCTTCAAATATTAAATATCACAACAAATAATGTAAAGAAAGTAATAATAATAAAAGGAGCTATGTCATACAAATTGTATAATCTGTAGTTACTACAAATAACACAATTCAGCTGACTCACCTCAAAATTATTACTGAATATAAAGAAAATTACTTGTCAAATCTATTTTAATATGTCTTTTTTTTTGTCTTTTTGTTGCTTAGTCAAGAGAAATGGCAGCATTGATAACCTTTTCTTTTAAGATCGTTTAAGACTGGTAAGAAGGAGGAATGTATCCTCAAACCGGAAACCTTACCAGAATGCTTATGACAAAGTAGATTCCACTGAAAATAACCACAAACTTGGTGGTGGTGATGTTAAACTGAGAAAGAGTTCAACCCTTTGACATTCAGGTTACTCTGTCAAATGCATGGCTTATTTAATCACTTTGTTTGAATTAAACACACATTATCTTGTAGTTTCAAGATTTCAATGGTGTGATTGTTTATTTTTAGATGACATTGTAGGACAGGTGCAAGAGGTTGGACCTAGCTAGTTTTAACATATAACAGAATATTTGAACCAAATATGGCTAGTATAACCTTGAAGCATTCAGATTACTCTGTCAAATGTAATGCTTATTTATTCACATATTAATCATGTATTATCTCTTAGCTTCAAGATTTCAATGATGTGATTGTTTATTTTTAAAACTACATTGTAGAGTAGGTGTGAGAACCCAGACATGGTCAGTTTCAACATAAAACAGACGGATTATTTGGGCTGGATATGGCTAGCTTAAATGCTAAAAGGTTAAATTTGTGAACTAGATTAGGTAGGCTGTATTCAGAGTGCAAAGAAGCCAGAACAAATATTGCAGAGCAACTCCTCATATGCTTTAATAATTCCACCAGTTCATGGCTCCAGATTGGTACTTTAATTATCGACCCTGGAAGAATGAGAAGCAAAGTTAACCTTGGCAGAAACTGAATTGAAAATGCAAATAGCTTGCTTAAATCAAAAGAGACATTTTGGATGATGTTTTAATGACTATTAATCCACCATGTTTTTTGCATGTGTCATACAATTTTTTAAAATTTTGACAATTACATTCTCTAGAAAATTTATTGTCAGTTCTTGCTAGTTATGAGTAATCCATCATGTATAATTGAGTTAGAGTAAAAAAGCACATTATGACATTTGGTATTAAAAAATAATAATACAAAAAAAAAAGAAAAAAGAGACCCCCCAAAAATGCTAATGTTTCTTGAAAGCAAAATTAAAGCAAACAAGAGTATGAATTAAATTAAATTATAAAGTCATTTAAAGCAAAATTTTAAATTCTTCAAAAAGCTTTAAAAAAAAATTGTAAAAACTATAGCAGGAGATAAAAAAAACAAAAAACTATAAAATTTAATCAATCTGTAACTTAAGAGTTTGTAATATTAAACCTGGAAATAAGTGCCCCTTTCACATGCAAAAAAAAAAAAAATCACTAGAGCAATATCAGTTATATCTCAGAGACATTAGAAACAAAAATAGAATAACTGACATGCTAAATCATGCACAAATCACTCCCAACCATCAATAAACAAATACCATATTCATCAGTGGTTTTGAGGTTTTTTTTTGTAATTTTGTTTACATTACTTTCTTTATTAATGAACATGCAAAGATAATTTATTTATTTTCCTCTCTGAATATCATATATCTCGTACGAAAGGCAGCATTAAAATGGTAATATATTGTTGCATAATGTTTGTTTGTTTCCTATATGTCCACATCAATACTGTCATTGTCTAGTCTAACTCTTTGTATCAATATCTGCAGAATATTTACCAATAAATTTGTTTCGTATAATGACATTAGAAAACAATTTCTTTTCTCTTTTACTTTATTGTGAAAAATAATCCAAGATTATAAAAACTGTTGACAAATAGAGTAGATGTGGGCGAAAAAGGTATCATGCATACTTAGAAAGAAAATTCAATCCGCTTTTGTAAATAGTAGTAGTACTTAAGCTTGTCATTGCTAAAAGAGCAGGTAACACTGTAGCAAAATTAATTGCTTGATAATTTAAGATGGTGAGCTGGCAAAATTGTTAGCATACTGGACAAGATACCAAGTAGTATTTTATCCGCATTTACATTCCAAATTCAAATTCCGATGAGGTTCACTTTGTCTTTCATCTTTTCAGGGTCAATAAAATGAGTGCCAGCTGAGCCCTGGGGGTCAATGTAATCAACTATACCCCTCCTGCAAAATTTCAGTCTTTGTGCCTATAGCTGAAAGGAATGTTATCAGGCTGAGTAAAAAGTAAGCAACGTTTTGAAACATGAAATTCATCACAATATATTTCAACAATGCAGAAATTTTATTCATCAAAGTAAGTACCATTACAATCAACACTGTTTGCCAACGAGTTAGAAGTTTGTTTATTCTGGTAACATAAAAATCTGGAGTTCTGGAGCTGATGAACTCTTTGAATGCACTTTCAGCATTGCTTTGAATTCTAAACTCCTCCTCTCACAGGAAACCATCAAATTGCTTGAAAAAGTGGTAATCAGTATGAGAAAGGTCTGAGGAATAAGCTGGATAGGGAAGAGCTTCGTAGCAAAGTTCCCTCAACTTCTGGAGCATCATTAGTGAAACGTGCAGTTGAGCATTGTCATGAAGAAAGAATGGCCATCTTTTGTTTACCAGTCTGGGACAGAGGTTAGGATGTTGTTGTACTCGTAATTGTAAGATTATGGGTTTGATTCCCAGACTGGGTGATGCATTATACTCTTGAACAATGCACTTCATTTCACATTGCTCCAGTCCACTCGGCTGTAAATCAGCTGGCATCCCAATCAGAGGGAATGTTGTGATCTCAGTCACTGACACACCAAAGAAACTGGGTAACCAGTTGTATGAGTACTAGAACTCAAGACAATACTTTTATTTATCATAGTCTGAAAATGCATCAGGCCTCTGGATCTTGATGCATCATAGAACTTGAGGATATGTGAACTCCTTCTTTCCTACGCTACTAATATCAGAAATCACTATCATTGTCATCATCAGTTTCCTCATGGTTACTCGGGTTCTTGATATAAATAAAAAATTAAAAAATTAGTTCACACAAGAGATTGGCATAAAGTCCTTTACAGACATACCCCATCCTCCAACCAGCAGGTATGATGTACCCTCTATCTTGTATTTTCCACCACCACTACTATAAAGGCCACTACTCTTCAGAGCTAGCAGGACTTGTGTGAATCCCACTCAAGCATTCCAAACCAGCTCATCCTTTCTCTTTCCATCACCCTCACTGTGTCCAACTCCCAGATACCATACAAATCACCATAGCCATTCTTCTTTCCCATAACATATCCACTCTGGAATTCACTCTCTGCTCATGTCTTTCTAACAGGTATTGACTCACAAAGGTTAAAAGGAACATTAATAGCATCAACCTCATTGATCTGAGAGGACCTGCAAAAGCCTGCAAAAGTGTACTGCCCCTTTTTCCAGATCCAGCAAGTACTAAAAATTGTGCGCCTCCACAACAATTGTCATAGCATTCAGAATACCTAAAGCATAAGCATAGTCGATTTCTTGCATAAGTTAGAACTGAATTTGGTTTCATTTCTAAGAATTACCATTTCATTATTTAGTCTGGAAGCTATTTAGTAATGGTTACTACTGTGAGAGCAAAAGGCATGAAGTATTTAGAAATATAAGGCAGTGTGTAAGAAAAAAAAAAATCAAGACATCAGTGGAAAGAAATGTACCTAACACAATTCATTTTCAAAATGCCTGGATGAAAGATTGACAAAACAACTAAATTTAAATTATACATACAATCTGTATATCATACTTAAAGCATATATACTGATGAAAGCTTTATAAAGCTGCAGTGTTTGTCTCAAGAAAGCATCTTATTAGATATATAGTGTTACAAGACACAGAAATAATGTTTTTAACATTATACCTCAGTAACAGACGATTTGTATTGTAGTTTAGAAGGATTTCAATAATATCTATGCTTTTATGATATACAGATCACTAATTTGAATTAATGCTGATCTGTTGCAAATCACAAATATCATACATATATGTACACATATGTAGAGAGAGAGAGGGGGGGAGCAAGTCTCTGTACAACCAACATAGGAATGCTAAGTAAATAAATTTCAAAAAATTAAGCTGGAAAAAAATGTGAGTCCATTACTGTGATGCTACAATCTGCAGGGTAGTTAGGCACTACATTAATCAACTAGACAGCCAATACAATTGTGCAGGATAGTACAATTTTCAACAACTATAAAGAAAAAGGTTGATGTGCTTAGAAATTAATTATAGAATTTTTAAGAGTTATTGCAAATTTATAAAGGTAAGGGTGAATCCAGATGATGTGATTTTGAAAGCATTCCAGGCAATGCTATTTCTAGTGAGACAAAGGCAAAAGTAATCAACAAATGCAATATAGAATTGTCTGTTCTTTGCTGAGAGAAGTTAAAAGACTACTACAATAAAGAATTTAATCATTTGTAGGGAATGAGAATGCCTGCAGTGGAAGAATTGCATATAAAGATTATTGAAATCATGTGTAAGCATTCCAAAAGTGAGGTGAAGGTTGGTGGTGGACATAGTGAGGAATTTAGTATACAGCTAAGCATTCACCCTGTTTTTATCCTGTACTCTTCCATTCGTTACAGATCAAGAACTCATTACAAAACAGTTCAAGAACTGATTGCCTTTGAAAACTTCTGTGTATTGACAACTTTTAGTCACAGCAAAATCTCTCGAAAATATGCTGAGAAAGTTTGAAACCTGGTAAAATAGAGTCAAGACAAAGGAGGAAGTTAATATAACAAAGAATATGAATGAATGCTGAAAAGGTCCAACTGTCTGAGTTCTTTTACAGGGCTTAAAAAAACTGAAGGACTGTTGCAATAAGTGTGTGAACTCGAGAGGGGAATGTGTTACCCAAAGCCAGGAACTTTTCAGCACCCACTCATAGTATGGAACTTAGCAGCAGATGCCACAGCATTATGATAGCAACAGGGAATGTAGGATAAATGTAAATGGGAGAATTCAGTGCTGTGTAGACAAAATAAATGAGTTCATAGGAAACACAGTCAGATATCTGGTGGACTGACTGGGAGTCATGACTTTAGGTGCATAAGCTACATTGGATAACTATTGGTCGAGAGATTTCAGGATGATTTGTTTAAGGTAATAAGTAATTTCTTTTATCTTTACATCATGCTTCACCATTTAGCATTCAGATTACTGTCAAATGTTCTGCTTATTTATTAACATTGTTTTGAATTAATCATACATTATATTATAGCATCAAGATTTTGATGATGTGGTTGTTTTTTTTCTGTAGAATAACATTGTAGAGAAGGAGTGAGAGGTCAGATCTGGCCAGTTTGAACATAAAACAAGTAGAATATTTGGGGCATATATGGCTGGTTTAAATGCTAAAGAGTGAATGCAGAAAGCCAGATAAAAAGTAACATTAGTTGTAAGTTAGGAGGCAGAAATTCTATCCATTCTGAGAATTCTAAATATAGAAAAGGTTTCTTGTTTTGAGGGCCAAGCTGTATGATAGAGAATCTAATCCTCAATGGAAATGAGAATGGGTAATATCTGAAGGCGTAAAGTAACTAGGGAAGAATGAAATATATATGGTTTGGTAGATGTGCAAAGGTAATCTGCTATATACGAGGTGGGTGCTGAAAAGCTCCTGGTTTTGGGTAAAAGAAAATACAGGAGGATCAGTTAATTATGATTTTTTATTCAACATATTTCATTCTCAGATTCACGCACTTATTGCAGGGGTCCTTCAGTTTTTCTAAGCCCTGTAAAAGAACTCAAAAGGTTGGGCCTCCAACCAGGCCTTTCGCAATACCCTTAAAGCCAGGAACTTTTCAGCACCCCCTCATAATTTGAAACATGGGCAGCCATAGCACAGTAATGTGCAACAAAGTTATCTGCAGTGCAAGCGAGTAGACTAAGAATACGATTCAATATTAATAGTACCAACATAAATACAATGAAAGGTAAACTTATGCTAGTTTAGGCATGTCATTCAAATAGAGGATGAAAGTTAACTGTAAAGAAAAAAAAAAAAAACATGCATGAATTGGTCAAGGAAAAGCAGTAAAGAAACAATCATATTTCACTCATTCCAAAGAAGAGCATTAGTTTGATTGATAAAGAAGAGATGGTGAAACTTTTCCCAGAAAACTAATTGACTCTTAATGAAAAAATATTTTGTCTCAGCAGCATTTAGAAAACATTTATTGGATTCGTTTTAAAACCATGGGAAATTCACAACATTAATCAGTTATGAATACTAGCAAGCCTACCCATCTACAATGGGAAATGAAAGGAGGGTGGGAAATAATCTTTTCTACTCTAGGCACAAGGCCCGAAATTTTGGGGGAGGGGGCCAGTCGATTAGATCAATACCAGTATGCAACTGGTACTTAATTTATTGACCCCGAAAGGATGAAAGGCAAAGTCGACCTCAGCGGAATTTGAACTCAGAACGTAAAGACAGATGAAATACCGTTAATCATTTTGCCCGGCGTGCCAATGATTCTGCCAGCTTGCTGCCTTAAAGGGTGGAAAATAATAACAACTTTAAGTATGACTGTATTTATACTGATATATGGCATGGGAAATGTAACAAAATATAAATAACGTTCGGTTTTGATTATACTTATGTACAGCTTTACATAGTACATATTCATGATATTATTAGGTTTACAAAACTTCTTTGTAAATGATATTTTGTGTTTGATCAACACTAATTTTCAAATTAGCTGAGTCCGTTGCTCTGCTCATAGCGACAAAGAACTGGCCATGTGCAAACACCAGAGTGGGTAGAAACATGATCTAAAGTCTGGCCCCGAGACTTGTTAGATGTGAATGAGAAGGCTAGTTTGATGGGAAACTGCCTGTGCCGTAATTGGAAGGGAAACCGGTTGTCAGAGGGTACCAGTGGTAACCGAGGTATGAACAAGCGCTTACCACTGTGAGGGCCAATCGCTATCACTGCTTCGGTGACGTGAGAATTGAGTTGCATGATGGTGTATCTTGTTCCGTTGCAATGTCCATTGGCAGGGTCAAAATTTTGTAGTAGCATTGTAGGAGAGTACTTTTACAGTGAGATCCTATGCATAGGTAGTTCCAATGGATTCAAGTTGTTAAGGAAATCCTGTGGATACTGGTGATAATTTCCATCGACTATAGTGTCCAAACTTAGATATTGTCAACTTTCTCCTGAAAAGTTGTTAATCATGTGGTCATTAACATAATTGTTTTTATTTATTTATTTTTTGTCCTGGGTGCTGTACCAAATTGACATCGTTGTAGAGGAAGTGCATTGATGGGGTTAAATGAAACGCACACACACACATGCACAGGCACACACACTGCCTTTTTCTCTCTCTGTCTGTCTGTTTTTCTATTTTTCTCTGTATGTCCGTTTTTCTCTCTCTCTATATATATGTCTGTCTGTCTATCTCTCGCTCTCTCTTTCTCTGTCTGTCTGTCTCTCTCTGTCACACACTTTCTGTTTTGCACATCCCATCAATGTGTTGATGGAGTAAAAGAAAACGCGTACACACACACACACAGTGTGGCTTTCTGTTTCTGTGTGTCTGTATTTTTCTCTGCCTTTCTCTCTCTGTCTGTGTGTCTCACACACTTTATGTATTTTTATTTAAGTATACGGAAATGGCTTCTTTAGTTTTGTATGAATCAAAGCAGTGTAGCAAGTCTTTCCAATAAAATTTTTTAAACATGATATAAACCATTCTCAAGACGTCCTTAGTAAGACTGTGAAGTTTCGTGAAAGTGTGACCAGTCGTTTGGCCATGAAAAGGTGACGGACGGGTGGACATAAGACCAATTATAGTAAGATTACCATTTTGACTCAGCACTGAGTTCTAAAACTACTATAGCCTCTATTAGTACGAGATTTAGATTACAGAATATAAAACACTGTTTCTATAGCTATAACAAACTACTGACAAAAAACAGAGTGGCTGTGTGGTTAAGATGTTTGCTTCTTAACCATGTGGTCTTGAGTTCAGTACCTTTGGGCAAGTGAGTTTTACTATATCACTGGGCTGACCAAAACCTTGTGAATAGATTTGTTAGATGGAAACTAAAAGAAGCCAATCACATGCTTTTGTGTGTGTGTGTGTGTGCCTTGTCTTGATGTCACGTAATGGTTGTGAATGAGCATCACTATCATACAAGGAATGTTGTTTGTTTCCAATTTCCCATGGAAAACATGTCTAATGCTGGTGAAATATTACCTTATTTGGAAACAGGTGAGGGTTGGCAACAACAAGGGCATCTGGTTGTAGAAAACCTGCCTCAACAAGCATGAAGAAGTGGGCGTTAAATGCTGATGTGATAATAATAGTATGATAATTATTTCCTCTGCATGCAATAGAAAATTTTATTTTTCTACTTTCATCCTTATACAAATACTCTTCATGCAGACTGTTTCTGTCTTCTCATCTTTCTTGACATCCATATCAAACAGCATCATCATCATTTTCATTTAATGTCCGCTTTCCATGCTAGCATGGGTTGGACGATGACTGGAGACTGGCAAACCAGATGGCTACACCAGACTCCAATCTGATCTGGCAGAGTTTCTACAGTTGGATGCCCTTCCTAACGCCAACCACTCCGAGAGTGTTGTGGGTGCTTTTTACGTGCCACTGGCACGAGGGCCAGCCCGGCAGTACTGGCAACGGCCATGCTCAAATGGTGTTTTTTTTATGTTTTGTTCACATGCCACCGGCACAAGTGCCAGTAAGGAGAAGCTGGAAACGATCGCGCTCAAATGGTGCTTTTTACGTGCCACCGGCACGGAAGCGAGTCAGCTGCTCTGGCAGTGATCCTGCTCAGATGGTGCTGTTAGTGCTCCACTGGCACGGGTGCCAGTCATCGAATTTGGTTCAGTTTCAATCTCATTTGCCCCAACAAGTCTTCGCGCAACAATAATGGAAAAATTCTGATAAGCAAAACTATCAAAATATATACATCATCATAGACTCAGGGAAAACAGTCTTATTAGAAGACAAGTCATATGCACAATGCCCATGAAATGGGGATTTCAAAAATATCCTACAGTAGTGATATGCTAAATTATTTCATTTAATAGCAGTAAATCACTGGACATTTCAAAGAAACTTACAGCTCATGAATGCACTGCAAACCTTACCACAGCCTAAAAACTTTAATGACATGTAATAGCAATTAAAAGTACACAAGTTACGACAACATAACAAAGAGAAATACATAAATCATGCACTATTATGGAAAGATGATACATTTGAAAACTGATCGCACATGTAGTACAGCTACATTTTAGATGACCTCTACAACTAGACTATTAATCTTTGTATTTACTTAACTCTCTACAACCACTGGAAAGCTGCAAAACTTATGCGTTTCTTCTGTTGTTTCAATAATGGCACAGTCATTGTTGTGTAGTTAAGAAGTTCACCTTGCAACCATGTGGTTCTGGGTTCAGTTACACTGCACAGCACCTTCAGCAAGTGTCTTCCACTACCACTATATAACCCCAGGCTGACTAAAGCCTTGTGATTGAACTTGGTAGATGTAAAATGTGCAGAAGTCTATTATATACGAGTGTGTGTGTATGCCTGTGTTTGTCCTTCCACTACCACTTGACAACCAGCATTGGTTTGTTTATGTCCTCATAAGTTAACAGTACAGCATAGACAGCTGATAAAATAAGTATTAGACTTTAAAAAATCAGGACTAAGGTAGATTTGTTTGGCTAAGGCCTTCAAGGCAGTGCTCTAGCACAGTCTCAGTCCAATAACTGAAACAAGTAAAAGATGAAAATAGCCTCAGCCCGTTTTATATCACTGAATACTCTCCTCATCTGAACACAATGTACTATTGGTTCTGATCCTTCAGGCCCTATACTAAATGCATCGTCAATTCCATCCCCCAAACAAGTGAATCCTTGAAGGACCCCAAAAAAAAAAACCTTCAATAGATTGGTGGAATCATCTTAGCAATGGACAAAATGCAGCTGTATTTAGTCATAGCTGTTAAAATTTCTCATTTCAAATATCATTGGAGACAGCTTGTTCATCCTTCCAGGATAGCTAAAATAAAATGCCACTTGAGTATTGTGTTCAATTTAACATGCCTATAAAGCATACCTGTGGAGGCGCAATGGCCCAGTGGTTAGGGCAGCAGACTCGAGGTCATAGGATCGCGGTTTCGATTCCCAGACCGGGCGTTGTGAGTGTTTATTGAGCGAAAACATCTAAAAGCTCCACGAGGCTCCAGCAGGGGATGGTGGCGAACCCTGCTGTACTCTTCCACCACAATTTTCTCTCACTCTTACTTCCTGTTTCTGTTGTGCCCGTAATTCAAAGGGTCAGCCTTGTCACACTGTGTCACGCTGAATACCCCTGAGAACTATATTGAGGGTACAACGTGTCTGTGGAGTGCTCAGCCACTTGCACGTTAATTTCACGAGCAGGCTGTTCCGTTGATAGGATCAACTGGCACCCTCGACGTCGTAAGCGACAGAGTGCCAACACACACACACACAACACACATAAAGCATACCTGAATGAAGTCATAAGAGAATACAAAATTCATGATTAAACTCAATGTTGATACTGAGTCAATTCTGGAAAAATAAATATTCCTAGTGCTCTTACACGTAACCTTCTCCTTTTCTCAATGTAAATAGGATCATATCAAATGTCTTCTCTAAGCTTATAAATGTAAATCTTTTATGCTAAATGGTTACTTTAGTTGCAAAGTGGACACTAATTCTATTTTATGAAACAAAGAATTATATTATAAAAGACATCAACTAACAGTGAAACATCTGTTGCATAAACACATGAAGTTGTAAAACTTTGTAATTTATATCAATTAGGGAAATGGACACAAGAAGAACAGAATTTTAATTGATTTGTAATGTTATAGAGTTGTAAAAATGATTTATGTTGTTATTAGTAATTAAGTTACTAAATCAACAAAATACAAAAACTCTTTATAAGGAACAGCTGTTGACCAACTCTTTCTCCTTCTCTCTGTCTCTCTCCTTCTGCATATCTGTCTCTCTCTTTCTGTGTATATATATATCTCTCTCTGTGTATATATCTCTCTCTCTTTCTGCATCTCTCTCTCTCTCTCTGTATTTATATATATCTCTCTCTCTGTATTTATCTCTCTCTCTCTCTCATTCATTCATTCATTTGTAGCTACCATAACAGGGAAACATGAGAGTATTTTGTATTTCCTTGCCAACTGTTGTTCTAAATATCCCCTTCCAACATCTCAAAATGTGATGTAAAAGTTCTGAACATCCCCTTCACTGCTATAAGGCATTAGTTCCCAAACTTATTTTGTCTTGGAACCTTTATATAATTTTTCAAATTCACTTGCAAAGACCTGTTGAGGCAAGTGAAATCAAAATTAAAATCGAACCAAATTCGACGACTGGCACCCATGCCAACCTTTCCTTCGGACACTAAACTCTGCTTGTGAAGACCTGTTGGGGCAAGTGAAATTGAAATTGAACCAAATTCAATGACTGGCACTCATGCCAGTGGAGCACTAACAGCACCATTCGAGCATGATCATTGCCAGAGCAGCTGTCTGTCTTCCATGCCGGTGGCATGTGAAAAGCACCATTTGAGCATGATTGTTACCAGCATTGCCTTGCTGGCACTTGTGCCGGTGGCACGAAAAAAACCCCATTCGAGTGAGGTTATTGCCAATGCTGCTGGACTGGCTCCTGTGCAGGTGGCACGTAAAATGCACCATTTTGAGCGTGGCCATTGCCAGTACCACCTGACTGGCCTTTGTGACAGTGGCACATAAAAGCACCCACTACACTCTCAGAGTGGTTGGCGTTAGGAAGGGTATCCAGCAGTAGAAACTCTGCCAAATCAGATTGGAGCCTGGTGCAACCATCTGGTTCGCCAGTCCTCAGTCAAATCGTCCAACCCATGCTAGCATGGGTTTGTCAGATGAAGTCATAGATCAAGGAGGAAATAAATGACATTTGCTTCATTAATTTTACATCATGATAAGAACTATGGAACAGTTGGAATTCAACAGTTGGCCAACAGTTGGAATTCAACTTGGGACTGGAACAATAGAATGATTGCTTTACAGAATTAATTCTCATCTGTCCTTAACCTCTGATCAAACACCACTGGGGCATACAGTCATTATAAACATATTGTAGTCATACTATTTAGCTCTCTTTAGTATTAGGTCACAAGCCCAATTAGCCCTCTGCAGGAGCTAGCTTAAAAGTCCACATGGAGTGTGGCTTTTAAGCTACATATATATACATATATATATATATATATATATATATATATATATCATAAATATAAGGGATTAGCAATTGAGTTGCTTCTCCAACACACTGAAAATTCAGAAACAGCAGTCAAAGAACTACTGATTCTAAACTACAAATTTTTCTCTAAAACGGATGGCGATATTTATGGCACACATAGAACAAAAAACCGGAGGGAAAAGCACCGGAGGGAAAAGCACAAAAAAAAATTCACGGTAATCCTTGGCCATGCGACACCAAAAATCAACGATAAGAAAGGCACTTACGAATTCATCGGCTAGCGAGTTCAGGCATCCCACCCCAAAGAAATCCATTCCATGTGCGCCACAAATAGTCCCGGAACTTTTTTTCATACGGGACTATTTGTGGCGCACATGGAATGGATTTCTTTGGGGTGGGATGCCTGAACTCGCTAGCCGATGAATTCGTAAGTGCCTTTCTTATCGTTGATTTTTGGTGTCGCATGGCCAAGGATTACCGTGAATTTTTTTTTTTTAGAGACACTTTCAAATTTATCAGAATATTTGGGCTGAAGATTGGAATAGTGAAGTTTTTGTTCGCTTAACCATGAAACGATTCGTACCCAATTAACTAAAGGCTTGTTTTGTTTGTGCTTTTCCCTCCGGTTTTTTGTTCTATGTGTGCCATAAATATCGCCATCCGTTTTAGAGAAAAATTTGTAGTTTAGAATCAGTAGTTCTTTGACTGCTGTTTCTGAATTTTCAGTGTGTTGGAGAAGCAACTCAATTGCTAATCCCTTATATTTATGATGATAAATGGTCTTACCGATAAAGGTTTATTTCATACTGAACTACTTGGCAAAATTGTTAATTGTTAATTCTATTATTAATTGACGATTCCCTGCCCTCATTTCTTGTATATATATATATATATATATATATATACATATATATATATATCATCATCTCAGGTTGTTTTGGCATGGTTTCTACTGCTTGATGCCCTTCATAATGTCAAATATATATATATATATATATATATATATATATACGTGTGTGTGTCCGTCCGTCCTCTATGCTGCTGGACAATGGGTGTTGGCTCGTTTACACTCCTGTAACTTAGCAGTTCAGCAAAATAGACTGATAGAATAATTACCAGACTTTAAAATAATTACTGGAGTCAATTTGTTCAACTAAACAACACTTCATACAATCTGTGTAACAATCATGCTCTTTGATGAAATGGTCAATAAACCCCAGCACCAGTGCCACTATTACCAAATAAAACAATGGCTAACAATCCTGAATCATAAGAATGGATAAAATCTAAAATAACTATGCAAGAAAATTAAAGAAAGTTTATAATATCTTATTAATGATAGTGAAGTAGACATTGGGAAATAGCATTATCTAAAAGATAAAACTTAATAAATATTTTCTTAAAACCGTTGAATAAAAAAAATAATGAACACACAATTTTATCACAATTGAACAATGTATATTCAATGGTATCAATTTAATTTAGTTATGAGTTAGCTGGTAACCAACAGTTCTATTACTAAATGAATAAATGCCAAGAATTAAAAAAGCAAAAATAAAAATAGAACAAAATACAGCTGCTATAATTTGTAATAAATCAATATCACTTTGGAAGAATACTTTGCTAACAGTAAATTCCAAAGAGTGGTAGGCATTGTATAGTATTAAAGAGAATTGAAAGAAATTTGTGGTATATACAGAGAGAACAAATATCACCGTCCTGTCAATTATTAAGTGCTCGTACATAATATGAGGGAAAGATCGAATACATACATACATACATACATACGTGTGTGTGTGTGTAAATATATATAATCATCAACATTTAACGTCTGATTTCCATGCTGGCATGGGTTGGACATGTACACATATAACAAATATATATATATATATATATATATCATCACCATTTTACTGACACCACCCCAATACATGGCTTGTATGGCTCTCACACACTATTCATCTCCCCCTAGCTTCCTTAGAGATCACCCTAGATCACAAAACAGGGGACTCTGTTGAAGTCTTTCCCCAGGTCGATGAATGTCAGTTACAGTTTGATTACTTTTAGCTAAATACCTCTCCTGCAGTTGTTTTACTAGCAAGAGTAGATCAGTAATACTTCTCCCTGACATAGAACCAAACTGCATTGCATCTAGCTTAATTCTCTTAATTAATTGAACTATAACCCTTTCTATAACTTTTATGGCCTGATCCAGCCTTTTGATACCTCTGATATACTTCTCCCTAAGGCCCTTTACCCTTGTAACAGTTGACTATAACACTTCTACAACAGTTGTTCAACTTGATTAACTAGATGGCCAACAAAACCATATCCAATTCCGTCAAATATTTCAAGCACCTCAGTGGTGATTCTAGATGAACCAGAAGATTTTCCCTACTTTCATATCCTTAATAGCTTTATCTATCATATTGCTGTCAACTATAATGGCTGGTCTCAGTTGGATCCACATTAGGAAGTGCAGTTTTCTCCTATGCACTTCCCACATTTAACAGCCTTTCATAGTAGCACCTCTATGCCTCTGTTTTTAGTTTTTTTTTTCAGAATAACTAAGTGCAAATGTACCATTATCAGTCCACACACACTTCTCATCACAACATCTTAATTCTCTCTGATACACTCATTTGCAATCTAGAACACCTCATGCTGTTGATTCTCACACAGTAGAACATTGGCAAACCTCTTACTTTCTGCTTCTCCATTTGCTATGGAAACCTGTCACCTAGCTTCTCTTCTAGCTACCTAATGTACCTCTCTGCTGCCTCCATCTTCCCAGGCTTATGCACAAATACATACAACATATGAATCCATTATAGGTAAACTTGTTTTAAAGAAATGCCAAGTACTTCTGCAAATGTCCTCAATGATTTTCTGCATTATTATTTTTTTTTTTTTACTTAGAAAAGAGAACACTAATTTCTAGAACTATCTGCCAAGAAGATCCACATGAATGAATTTATTGATAAACTGAAAAGAAGAACTAGTTATTACCAGACAATGGAGCTACACTCTGAATAGTTAACATAAATACAGTTAATACATATTACATGGAAATACATGGAAATGTATAACAGGATAACAAAATGAAGGACTGACAAAAATATTTGATGTGCAACCTTACAAATGAGGAGCCAAGCTGGATCTGAGAAATAGAAAAATATATCTCTGGATCATCATCATCATTTTAACGTCTTTTCCATGATTGCCTGGGCCAGAGGAGATTATGTTGGGGCTGAGTTTTCTTGTCAGATTCCCTTCCTGAGAACAACACCTCACTTGTTTCCATATGAGATAATAATCTTCTAGTCTATAGAGCAACAGCAAACAGCCCAGACATGGTATCATAGTGGACTACCAAATGACACCTTCAGTGATGCTATTGTCTACAAACCAGTGAACGAACACACATGAAGACATGAGAAATATAACACTCTCACAAAAACAGGCATAGACACACAACCATGATGGGCTTCTTTTAGTTTCTATCTACCAAACCAACTCTGAAAGTTTTTGTCGGCCAAGGGCTTTAATAGAAAACATTAGCCCAAGGTGGTTGGGAAGCAAATCTCTTAACGACACATTTACTGAACCTGTGTCTGCATCTTGACATTTAATGAAAGCAAAGCCAGCTAATTTAAATGATTAATTTATATTGGGGTAAGAGTATAATTCACAATAATATGAATAATATTTCATTATCAATTATATTGTGTGTGTGTGTCTTTTCTTTTTAAAAATAAGTAACAAATTTATAAGCGACAATGTTATCATGAACATGACAACCACGAAAATATCAGGTAACAAATAAAAACCATGAACTGAATGAATGCTTCAGAAAAACCTCAAAATTAATCAGTGTGCTGAAGACTACAGTTAAACCTATACATGCTTTAATTCATTCAGGTCTTCATACCATTTCCTTTGGTAAAATCTAAATTGATGATCTAGATTGCTTTGCAGTAATATATAAACATATATGCCAATGATATAGTACATTTCCATTTTCATCTGTCCTGTATTTCATTCACATGCCTTCTTCTCCAGTAACACATTCTTTATCAACTAGATTAATCCAATGCAGCATTCTAAATGGAATTGGGATTTATTCTACAATTCTTCAATGAGATATCTTATCCAGTTCTTGAATAGTGCAACTCCCCAAATGCATCTTTTGGACATAGCAAACAAAAAGTATTGAGTAATTCATATTTTCCTTCCACTATAGCCCTAGGCTAACCAATGCCTTGTGAGAGAATTTGGTAAACAGAAACTGTGTAGAAGCCTATTGTGTGTGTGTGTGCACGTGCATATGTTTATCTTCCAACACCACTTGACAACCAGTGCTGGTTTGTTTATATCCCCATAACTTAGCAGTTTGGCAAAAGAGGCCAATAGAATAATAGAATAAGCATCAGTTTTAAAGTAAGTAGTAGCATGGATTTGGTCAACCCTTCAAGACAGCAACCCAGCATAGCTGTAGTCCAATGATTGAAACAAGTATTGAAGTTTAAAGAATTATTTCCTTATAGTGCCTCAGAGTAATAAATAATCTCACCACGTCACTTTCAAACAAAGAAAAACAAAATTTAGGGGAGTAAATCAGGAGAGAAAAGCAAATGTTTGACAGCATACATTCAGAACAAGATCCAATAGCTTCCTATAGCTGTCAGTAAATACTGCTTTGTTTTTTTTTTGTTTTTTTTATATATATATTTTTTTAATTCCCATACACTTTTTCTTTTTTTTTTTTTTTTTTTCCAGTCAGTACCTTAAAGTAATACATAATCTCACCATGTTGCTTTCAAATGAAAGAAAGACAGACCAAGAGGTTAAATCTTGAGAGAAAAGCAAATGTCTGACAGCACACATTAAGAATTGAGATCCAGCAGTTTCTGATCCCTTCCTTATATACACCTCCCCACAGGATGTCAAACTTCTCTAAGGCTATAAAAAAAATTTTAAGAAGCTAATTACAAATACAAATATTCATAGCTCATACAACTATATATCACCAAACATTGCATGCACAGAAGGTGGAAACTCAGGCAATGCATCATAATATGACAAGTGACATGACAGCTAATGTTGGTTGAGCCAAGCAAATCCCTATGTGGTCACTCGACCTGCTAGAAATAACAGCTAAATTTCATCCTAACACTTTAACCCTTTAGCATTTAAACTGGCCATATCCGGCCAAAAGTATTCTGCCTGTTTTATGTTCAAACTGGCCAGATCTGGGCTCTCGCATCAACCCTACAATATTGTTTTAAAAATTAACAGCTACCTCATCAAAATCTCATAGCTACAAGATAATGTATGATTAGTTTAAAACAATGTAGATGAAAAAGCATTAATTTTGACAGAATAATGCGAACATTGAAGGGTTAAAAAAGAAAACTTTTGATGACAAAGGCTGGAATACAGTATTTCTTAATAAAAAAAATGCTAGAGAGTCACCATGGAATATTTTTTTTTTATCACAGGGTTGCTCAAAGTTGACTCAAGAGGAAACAACATGTTGGTGATGAAAAGTTAATCTGAAACAGGTCACATCATTAATCCAAAAATCTATTTCATTGGCTGTTTTTTGTCCAAAATTCTTACCATGGTACAATGATGTTTTGGAAACACTATATCAGATTTGTATGAAAGATAGCCCATGAAATTTATTACTACATAAGATATAACAACAAAGTACAATGCCCATGTGTTTTAGAATATTAAAGAATATTTGACAAACACAAATTAAATGCAACTATAACAGATGAGGCATTGTTCTGAAAGACAAGAAACAAAAAACAACAAAAAAGAATATCTAAAATTCTGTCCTTTGGTGTAACTATTTGTATTAAAAGACTGAATTATAACTGGTAGAATTTGACAATCAGGAATATAGAGACTACAAGATATATTTAACAAAATTATTACAGAGATTTCCTAAGGTGGTGAGCTTTAGAACCACCCCTTCCAACACCCCCTAAAAACACCATCAAATACAACTAAACATCATAAGCACATCACACACCTAAAGATGAAGATTAAGAATTGTGTTGAACATTTTTCAACATTGTGGAGGTGCGTGGCTTAGTGGTTAGGGTGTCAGCCTCATGATCGTAAGATTGTGGTTTCAATTCCTGAACCCGGCGACGCGTTGTGTTTTTGAGCAAAACACTTCATTTCACGTTGCTCCAGTCCACTTAGCTGGCAAAAATGAGTAATGCTGCGATGGACTGGCGTCCCGTCCAGCTGGGGAACACATACGCCATTGAAACCGGGAAACCAGGCCCATGAGCCTGGCTAGGCTTTAAAAGAGCGCATTTATATTTTTATTTTTCAACATTCATAGAAAACATAAAAGACAAGCAAAGGAAAATATGTTCAAACACAGAAAACCCACATGCAACTACAATGAAATGAAACCATTGGTATACAAACAATACATTAGATCCACCTTGGATTATATTGGTTCTGTCTTTCTGAAACAAACAATCAAAAGCAACAAACAGTATGCTTTGCATAATCACAAGTGATATACAAATCCAAGAAGGATACTTGAGAAAAAAGATCACCTACAGATGTGAGTGGGGTGGAATCATTTGTTGCTACAGCAAGATCCAATGTTCACAATCTTTAAAACTACATTTTTAATCACCATTAAATTCCTAGACAACGATACAACACTCTTGAAAACTGTCTTAACTTCATCCTAAATACACCTCTCTTGCTTGGACCAAACAAACATATGAACAGAGAAACCAAACTAATAATCTGAACAGTCATTGTCGGCAAACATTTTAGGAGGTGGTGGGCAGATTTGGAAATGTTTATGTCTAACTGAGTAGAAAGAGCTTGTTCTTTAATTGCTTTGATTTTTTTGATTTTTTTTTTTTTTTGTAGGCATTGAGTGTAAAGTAAAATAAATGATATAGAGAATAACAAAAAATGCAGATGCTTGTGAATATCTAATCATTTAAGCCTTTGAACAAGCGAGTATACTTTGGCTAAACCCTTAGAAGACGTCAAAGTGGACAGCCACATGGTTTTGTATTTATGGCTCGCTAATTAGCAACATCATTTTCAGTCACAAATGTAAAACCATATGGCTGCCAGCTTTTGTGTCTTCCAGGAATTATGGACAAATGAAATCACACCTGCTAAAGTGAATGCTCAGGATCAAAAGGTTAATTATGCTAATGTAAATATTTCTTTGGCTATGCCACAGCATGGTCAGAAACTCAACATGGAATAATGCATGCGAACAGATTAAAACAGCTGAAATAACAAACTTGAGTAGTAACAACATTGAGAGAATATTGTGAACAACATTGAGAACAACATTGAGAGCATGATAGGAGAAAATAAGTAACAGCCACAATTACTGTTGTGTTATGTCATTCAAAACAACTGATTCAGTCTCAGTATATATAATGTTTGAGTCTCAATATGTAATGTCACAAGAAAAATCATTGTTTCATTTTGTTATCAGTTTGAATTTATACCATCATCATTATTTAACATCTGCCTTCCCTGCAGGCATGAGTTGTACGGTTTGATGAGCTGGCCAGGTAGAAGACTACCCCAGGCTACTGTGTTTGTTTTGGCAGGGCTTTTATGGCTGGATGCCCTTCGTAACACCAACTATTCTGCAGAGTGGCCCAAGTGCTTTTTTACATGGCTCCAGTAGAGGCGAGATAAGTTTCGACATGGTTTTTACAGCTGGATGGCCTTCCAAATGCCAACCACTTTACAGTGTGGACTGGATGCTTTTTTTTTATGTGGCACCATCACTGGCAAGGTCACCAAGTAACTTGCAAGACAAGGAATTTTTAAAGGGGTAGGGACATTGGAAGAGGTGATCTTATGTCATACGATGAAAGGTTAGAGTATGACAGAGAAACAGAGAGGCAGAAACAGGTTTCTTGCTATAGAGGAGGTACATGGTTACCTGGCCAGAGAGAGAGAGGGAGAGAGAGAGATAGAGAGAGAGAGAGAGAGAAAGAGAGAGAGAGAGAGAGAGAGAAAGAGAGAGAGAGAGAGAGAGGGAGAGAAAGTTACTGACAAAGACTCTTCACAAAAATGTACCACTAAAGGTTTTATATAACAATTTGATAGCTTAACTGCTTTACAGCAACATCATACATATAAATATATATATATATATTTTTTCTGGCGTTAGGAAGGGCATCCAGCTGTAGAAACTCTGCCAAATCAGATTGGAGCCTGGTGTAGCCATCTGGTTTCACCAGTCCTCAGTCAAATCATCCAACCCATGCTAGCATGGAAAGCGGACGTTAAACGATGATGATGATGATGATGATATATATAATACATATATATATATATATATAATACATATATATATATATATATAATACATATATATATATATATATAATACATATATATATATATATAATACATATATATATATATATATATAATACATATATATATATATATATATAATACATATATATATATATATATAATACATATATATATATATAATACATATATATATATATAATACATATATATATATATATATATAATACATATATATATATATATATAATACATATATATATATATATATAATACATATATATATATATATAATACATATATATATATATATAATACATATATATATATATATATATATATATATATATATAATACATATATATATATATATAATACATA